>NW_024881324.1:1378229-1575729 GCF_018691265.1 Tyto alba | reverse complement strand
CTCACTCACCTGATAATTGCATGTTCATGCCTCGTTTGGATATCTTATCCAAATAATATATATTATTTTGTTATTATTATGGAATATTTTGTTAAAACATTAAGAAATATCCACATGTAAGAAAAATTTTGTAGTGTGAATTCAAGTCTGTCTTACCCAGGAAACACTCTGTCTCTCTCAGTGGCTCTTTTATAGTTATCTATGATTCATTTTTAGGATTGACATGAGTCTGGCAATATAAGAGCACCCACCATGTAACAGCTGAAAACCCCTACATATCAATAACTGCTTCTAACACACAAAAATGCACACATATATTCAATTTTTAGATCTATGCCATGACATTCTATCCAGAACAGAGAAGAAAGCGCGGAGAATATGCACAGGTAAGCAGATAAACATGGGATCAACATTTCCAAAACCAGATAAGATGCACATGTTGTGCTTCTAGCCTGCTGTTTAAAAAGGACTGAGCCCTGTTCTTTTCACATACATGGACTTAGCATTCTTGTGAAAGAGGCAAACAGGTCTGTGCTCTTGTGGCAGACCAAAAAAAAATATGCCAAAATTCTACGTCAGTGGCCCCAATCATGGCCTTTAACATTTGAATAGTGTGAACAGCAGAGCCTGAAACACAGTGTGTGTAAGTGCATATTAATTTACTTGTTTAATGTTGTTGTTGCAGCTGAGCATGAAACAGACCCCCCATTTCTAATAAGGCATGGTGCTTTCAAGGATAAACAGAGGGTAGGCTCACCTTGGATAGACTCACCTAGTTTTTGGGTTTCCTGCCAAACTTTGCAATAAAATAACGAAATGTCATCCTTTAGTAAAGAAGAAATGAGTGTTGTTTTCTCAGGCTGGATTCAAGCCTGCTGTATTGGCCTGCTGAGGATAACTGTCCCTCACTGTCAATGCATCATTTTCTGCTGGAGGTGTTATTTTGTGGCCATCCCTTGCCCATTGAGTGTCTTGCAATTTTGTGTGGGCAAGTCCCTTAAAAGTGTTGGTCATTCAACTGTTTAAACTGTGTTGAGACTTTAGACATAAAAGCTCAGTAATGTGACATACTGGTTTCTTTTGGAAAGCAGGGACCATGGCAACATTAAATATGTATGTTAGGAGGCTGAGGGGAAAGAAGAGAGGAAAGAAGGAGGGGAAAGAGGGAGGTGGCCAAGGCCAGCAGGCTTTGCAACATACTTATATTTTCAATTATGTTTAATTGCAATTAATATATAAAGAAGTCGGTGCTGGGCTGAACTAGCAATGCTGCTCCTTTAATTCAGCCAGTGCATTTGTACATATTAAAAACATTACACAGCAGGGGCTATAATTTCACATGCTGCCATCTCTAGACCACTACAGCAAAATACAAAGGAGACAGCATGTACGCCATACCCCTGCATGTCATGTAAAACAAGGAGATTGCCTGTGGTATGTGTGCGTGCAGTAAGAGAGATCCAAATGCAGCTCTTCTGAAATTTTAATGCTCTCATAAAAATAAACAAACTTCAGCAATATACAACATGATTCCAATTAGTAGCTCGATCAGAATAACTTGGCATTGTTTATTGGCTTTATACCAGGCAGCCAGTGAGATGTCAGACGGAGGAGTCCATTCTCCTCTCTGTGTGTGATCAACTCCCATTACTGGTAATGGAAGCCACATACACATAAGGGAATAATACACCCCTTCATGAGAAAAGCTCTCCTTGGTGAATTGAAGGTGTATAATGTTGTGGGTGTTTTTCATTCCCTGTCTCTACTATTGTGTTTCTCCTCAGCCCATTCAAATTATTTCATATGGACAAGTGGCACACAGGGTTTGGTCCTGTTTTCATTAAATCAATAGCAGAACTCCATTTTGCTTCAGTGTAAGCTGAGCTGGGTCCAGAAGTATCCTTCCTTTAATTTTTCAGGTTTATTTCTTACTTTCAGAAACAATTATTAGCTTTTTGCCCTCTTCTTTGCCTTTGGTTTTGCAGAGTTAAATACGTTTTAGCTCTCAGCTCATATTTCTTCCTGTGCAAATAAGACCATTAGAGTTGTTCCAAATTTACGGAAATGCTGCTCCGGGAAGATGTTAGCACTGTGTATGAACTTTCTCTGTAAATACTTTGGGCATTCCCAAACATTTCTGACTTTCTGTTTTCTTCTGTCACAGTTTTCTGATAAGTTTTCCAAGCAGGGAATAAATAGGGAGAAAAGAACATAAAACCCAGGTGACAACATGTGTGATGAGACACGTAGAGTCCTCCCAGTTGACCAGATAGATGTGTAGAAAAAGAAATGAGCCAAAGAAAAGGGAATGTTCATTTAAATAAATGTAGTCATAGGTGTTATCAAAGCTACGTTGTTTATTATACATTTCTTACCTGCCTTTCATGCAACACGCATTTTCAGTGCATCTGGTACAGCTATAAACAGTCTTACATGTTATTTGCAAGTTGTCTCAAAACCTGTATGACATAGAAGTTGATTTTAAAACTGTGAAATTATCTACTGGTGTCCTATGAATCCTCTACAATTCCAAGGCTTTGTGTACATTAGCAAGGGAGATCAACACAGTTGATGCCGAAGACTTCACATCCACAGCGTGTGTGTTTGCGGGACTTCAGAGTAGCTCTAACCTGGTCCCATAGACTAAAAGCCCATTAGTATCTCACAGTTTCATGTCATCTGAGAGGAATCCAGTTTGCACACTCCACTACATAATCCAAAACAAGGTCAGTGGGAACCACCAGGAAAGCCACTTTAAAAGCACACTTCTGATGAGAATTAAATGCTAACAGACCTACTCTGAGATGATCCGATAGATAATTATACTCCTCTTGATAAAATGTGTTAGATATATCAAACTTCTGGCACTTGACTCCAGTAGCAGTTTCTATGATTACAATTCTTTACAGAATAAATTTCAGTGCTCTACATCTTCTCCTTCAGTATGTGCCATTGCTGTTTTCAATGTCTCTTTTTTCCTTTGAGTTTCCTTTTCTCAACTTCCAGTTACCTACAGACATTTACATCAACTGGGGGGATCCAGATTCTTCAAGACCTGCTGTCCCAAAGTGAAGCTCCCACAACAGAAGGGTAAATTAATTTTTCCACAATTGTGACAGGGTAAAACACCCGATTAAAATCATGCTACTGATGTGAAAGAGAGCTCAATACGCTTTTCATACTGAGTTTGTCAAAAGCACTAATTTTGCCTACTGCAACAGTAGCAGAAAATTCAGGTAAACAAATCCAGTTTTTAATCTCATGGAATGACAGTATTTAAAATATCCTTTTTTTAAAACCCAAATTCATTAGGACGGAAAAAAATATCACTCATTATCCTCTTTTATGTCAATCATATACACTGAACCTTTTAAAAGTTTTATTTCCTAACGCTACAGCTATCACACCACGCCAGCCTAGTTGCAGATGCAGAAGAACTGAAACTGCATAATACCTGATGTGACAAATAGGGCATTGTCCTGTCAGTCACTTCTGAATCCTGTCAGCAGGCCTGCCGTAGTAACCTCTGACCATGACTAAAATAAGCCACCTGAAACAGAGTACGTAGTTAGTTCAAACTGGATTAAGAGGAATTTTCAATTTCAAGTGGAATTCCTACCAAAGGTCAAACTCTCCTGTCCCCACTTATCGCATAGTTTTCCAAAACCACTGCAGACACGTAAGTCTCGCTTCAGAAGAGCAAAGTTTCCATTGCACATACAGCAAAAGAACAATCAAAAGTCATGCTGGATGCTGCAAAACCAAGTAAGTATTTTAGAGATAGAAGGAAGCATCTTCTGAGCTCGGTTACATAAGTGCAACCAGAATCTGTGAGATAAACTGGTTTCAGTAATACAGCTGATGTTTTTTTTTCAGACACTGGCTGATACTATGGACTGAAGGGAAATAAGCAGATGTCTAGAAGATTTTGAACATAGTTCATGTTTTTTGACTGATCCCTGTGGGAGTTTGGCATTTGACTAGTAGTGCATTCAGAAAACTGATTTCAACGTCCATTTTTCTGTCCAGAAAACTGAAATCCTGAATGAGTGCACTAAAGCTGATTTTAAAAGCCTTTTCACAAGTAACACATTCTTGTTGTTTCCCTACGTACATATATAACCCCAAATATTTCCTGGTTCATATTCTCCAAAGCTTAAAACATACATGGGTCATCTTGAGACAATTCCTAGCCAAGGATGAGTCAAATCAGTGAGAATGAGAGTAGCTACTACAAGCACTTTACTTGTTCACCGGACATCAGGCAGATGTGGGGATAAAACTGTCAAGTGCGAAAACACAAAGAGAAATATTGCTATTTTCTATTATTCACATTCTTCCCATGAGCTGTTTGCTCAGTTGCCATGGCATAGGCGGTGAGATTTTATAATTTTTCCCCTGCCTGCCATGTGCTCATGCAACAATGTGAATTTAATCAGTCCAGACAGTTGGTTGTGTTTTGTCCATGTGAGTGGAATAAAACTTTTCTCACCAGCTAAACCCACAAAGTATCTAAAAGCCATAAATAATCAGTAACTCCTAAAGCACCTGCTTGCTTTATTTGACCAAGAATACAGAAAAGCTCATATAATGAACAGCGTTCCCAAGCATTAATCACCTCTGATTGCTTATAAAAATCAAAGTAGATGCTGTGTTTAAAATATCAAATGCATTATTTTGTTTCTTTCCTGCACTTAGATTTTAGTTGGGTCAATGTTGCAGCCTTACCTCCCTCAGTAAAATTATCTTTGTTTCAAAAATATTTGACAAGGGAAAGGACATGTTCTGAGTAGCAAATAAATTTCTAGTTACCTATTAATCATAACAGATGTATTCTTCTAGTACATCCTAACTAGTAAAAGGAGGTGGGAAAGATGTAAAAAAATGGCTGGGGAGAAACTAGAAAGCGCTGTAAGAGAGATCTCTGCCAAGCTTATGCGGAACCAAGTATGTGCCAGCTTGTACAAAACAATACAACTTTATTTTGTATAGCATCTTTCATCCAAAGTGTATCCCAAAACCACTTTACAGGAGTTAAACAATACAGTTACAGAGATAAATAATAGCAGAGGGAGAGCAAAATTAACAGATATGTGCAAGTCAGAAAAGATATATTTTCAGCTGAGATTTGGAATGAGAGCTTTATAGGAGCATTGGAGTGTTTTAGTTTTAGCATTTTTCTAAACAGAGCTTAGCAATGTCTGTAGAGATACAAATCAGAGTGAAAGTGGTAAATCCCAAGAAATTCAAAGGTATGGCTTCATTAAGTCTTTCAGGTTCAAAATTAAATTAAACCAAAATCAAAACCCAACAGGGTGGTTTAAAAATTAAGGCAGCCTCTCAATCTTTACACTTCTGGCTTTCCGCCATTCATTCAGCTCTATAATATTTGTAGTTGGCTTCTTTAAATGAAAAAAAAAAAAAAAAAAAAAGAGGAAAATTAAAATAATGGGGCCAGGCACTGAGTACTCAATGGCCCAGCTTCACAGATAATAGAAAGTGTACATTGGAGAGCAAAATTTGACCCAAAGTATCTTTCGTGGAACTTGGCAAGCAAATGATACTGTCTGTTTGGTAACCAGGGCTCTAATCCTCAGAGAGAGCCCTGGCAGGTACAGAAGTTGTCTATTCAGTTCTCCTGAATTAATCAGAGCCTTGGTTGTCCACCAGTTCTGATGTTATATGCTTAATAACAGCAGGAGAAGGATATTGCAAGGAAGACAGAGTGCACTGACCTCAGGCAGGGTCTGTATGGGCACAGCAGTACATGGGTGCTGTTCTCTTCCTGGGACTGGTGCTTATATGGCAATTCCTTTTGTGGCTAACAGGAAAGCTTTTGAAGGAATAGGCAAAATTCAAATCCAAAATTAAAATTAAAAAAAAAAAACGAAACGATTACCACTTGAGTAGACCAAACTAACATCAATCTGTAAAAGAGCCTGAAAAAAATCATGGTCTCAGTTGCTGGTTTGGAAACCTCAGAGAAATTTTTCTGCCTAAACTGAAATAAGCTGTCTATGACTTATCTGAAAACATGGATGTTCGTAAAGGGAATTGATTCCACAAAGCCCTGGAAGAACTCTCAATGCAATCAGTGTTTTAATTTAATAGGGCTCAATTCAGCAGCAGCAGAAGCAATGAGCGCAAGTGAGCTGGAGAAGCAAGCGCATGCCTCAAAGTGCAACTTCCACCAAAGTCACGTGCAATGAGCATGCAGAGGTTGTTTATAGCATGTGTATGAAAAACTGACATGCAGATGTAAAGGAAGAGACATAGCAAGTGCAGAGAAAAAAAAAAAAAAAAAGAAAAAAACCCACAAAACAATTGCTTTATTTGTCAATTGCTGGCTAAATGAATAGCAATTGCAACAGCCATTGCCAAATTGCTATTGTCATAGTATCTGGAGGTCTTTGTTTACACGTTAGTACTCACACCTGTTTTCTAGCCTCTAGAGAACAGGTCATTTGGCACTATTATTTTTTGCCACTAGTAAATATTTCACAAAAAGAGGGTGCTTATTTTTTGAGACAGTATTCCAGAGTGCTTTACCTGATCCTGTAGCGGAGGCTGAATAGTCGTTCTTATTGCAATCCCCTACTTTCTTGGAGAGCCCTTTCCTCAACCCATATGCTTCTTGTAGGTGTTCAGTGAATGATGACTTTGTGTATAAATCAGTGTGCTGCTTCACATGGAAAACTCTATTTGCTGAGCTCATGACATTTTCTGCTTGTAGCAGTGGGAGCCAGCTGCCGTTGAGAACTGTATACAAAGGGCACATAAATTGCTGGGTGCCATGGAAAAATTTATGCACAGGCTACATGGTTTTCCATGCAAGTTTATAAGTGTTTTGTATGGATGCAGGAAACAAGCAAGTGTCTGTACAAGTCATTGCTCATCTTGAAGCAGCAACAGGGATGAAGACATGGGATTTGTATAGCTCCCTGATTTTACAGGGTGGGTTTCTAACATGCTTGGAAAAAAAAAAATGACTTTATGTCTTTTGAGTTTTATATCTTCAGTGTCATTTAAAACCATGTTCTCTGAAAATTAACATGATCTCAAATTAAAATAATCTTAAAACAAAAAAAACCAAACATCACACTGTGGGGCACAAGAAATTTCGACCATGGCATTGTGTAAACAAAAGCAGGGTACAAAATACAGCTGAAGCTCTATAAACCCCAGTAACTCTGCCTCCTCTGAGAAGCCCTTCTGCAGGCTTTCCTTACATGGCCAGACTTCACTTTCTTTTTTGTTTTCAAACTTGTCATTTGTGCAACCATAATTTTTTTACCCTTTCTACTCATTGTTACAAACGGTCCTACTCTCTTTATCTTTCACTCCTGCTTGTAATTTCTCACATGGCAACTTTTTCTTCAGGGGAAATGCCAGAGTTCAGAATCAGGCAGGAAAAAAATGGCCTTTTGATGAAATGGAAGTAAAACCGACGCCTTATTTATGCTAGATTCTGATGTACTAGTGTTTTGCTCTATGGATCCAAACATCCAGTGTGATTATGGGAAACCAGGGTGCCAATGACACAGTAACTGCTGCAGCTCTGTGACTGAATCAGTCCCTCCATCTAGAAAAGGCCTGATGCTGTCCTCTTGGGCTAGGTGAAGAGTTCATATAATGAGCAAGAGCTTTGCCCTAGTAAGCGATGCAGCTGTATCAATGTTGAGGTTTTTAAAAAAAGAAGTAATATGATTTTAACAAGTACAGTAATACCAACTTAATTGAGGAGGTTTTATTATGAGACAGGATAGCCAATTTACAGATAACATTCTCCAAGCGTGGATTATGAATCTTAATTCGGTCATCATACAAGAACCTTTCCCTTGAAGTAACCTTAGCATTTAGTTAGAAAAGCTAACAAAGTTACTATTTTTTTTTCTCTCTCTCTGTGCATGCATTCATACATCTGCGTATATATTTACATAAAGAGTATCTTATAAAAGTTAGCCTCACAGTATTTGTCAATACAGGATGTGAGTAAAGATAATTCTGTTACTTCAAAGGATTCTTGAAATGATCAAGTCAAGATTAGAAAAAACATCATCAACTTTAACCTTCATCATGATTTAGTCTTGCTTTTGAAAGTACCTAATATTTTCTGGCTATCCCCCCTATGTTATTTAAATGCTGGTAATCTTGTTCATGGCAATTTCAATAAGCCACAGCAGACATATAAAGCTTCCTCTTCTAATAGGTACAAAGTGAGCTATTGTCACAAAGCATATATATGAAAAAAAGATGTGAAAAGAGAATCCTGCCTAATCTCTGTAATAAGGGCTTGTGAGGGTGCTAACATGGTCACCTGAATTATGCATGTCTATTGTGTTCAAATATCATAAATCGATGCCTGAATACCCTCCAAATCATTTTTAGTTCATGAACATTTATATACAGAGCTCTTGAGCACTGCAAAGACAATTAGTCATATTTGTATGCCGGAATTAATTGAGAGTGAGATGCGGGAGGCAGAAAGAGAGAACAAAGAATGCTTTTTGTCAGTTCTTCCAACTGACAGGGATAATTAGATATATGAAATTGAAATTCCTCAGCAGGGGGTTTCTGTTGACAATGAATTTTCTTTTGATTCCATTCTGTTATTCTTTTATGCTGTCATCTGTGGCAATTTGTTATTCAGCTTGAAGCTTAAAAAAGCAAAGCATTCCGCTTTTATGAGTAGATGATGTCAGTTTGTACACTGCTGGGAAATAGATATTAAATGTAATCTTTAAACTAAAAAAAAAAAAAAGAGAGAGGAAAATAAAATCAGTTAAAGAGACAGTGCTCTGTTTACACAGCCCTCAGAGTAAAACTTTTGTGAGCGGAAGAACTTGCTTTGATGGTTTTTAAAGTTGCTCAGGCTGCATTAATGTTTCGGTTGCAGTGCAAGACTGAGCTGTGCTGCGTGACGGAGTAAGGACTCATTGCTGGGAATGCCCGCTGAATACTATTTTCAAAACGCTGGACTTCCTGCTGGCAGACATCCCTGTATTATATTAACATTGTACTTTAGCTGGATACAGGTGGTATTCCTTCACAATCCCAAATCCAACTCCTGACCAAAAGGAAGTAAAAAATAGGAAATGGTCTTCCTTACCAACACGTGCAAACCACCTTAGTGTTTCTTGTCCCGAGTTGGCATTTGGGGCCTGATTTTTGCACAGTAACTCCATCACGTTTTTGAAAACTAGGGCAGATGTAGAATCTGACCCTTGGCTAAAAAAAAGAACCAAGAAAGGCCTCACTTTTTTCTCCACTTCAGGGAGCATCTCATCCTCTCACCTTCTTCAAAAAGGCTCATTCAGTGCATCATCAGCATGAGCATCATGAAAGCTTTAAAAAATGTTTAGCTAAAGGAGCTGTCTGCAGAATGTTGGTCTGTATGGTAAGAAATTTGCATGTTTACTTACTTTTTCCTCTGTGGATTCTGACAGCACGTACTCATGTAAAAAGTGTACTACATGGGCACACGTTTTACTATAGAAGCCTGTGCATACATATACTCCTAATAATCAGAAATATGTATAAAACCTTACTTAGGTTTTTTGGCAAGGGTTTTTACAAGCAGTGCATGGAATCTAGAGTATGAAAAACCCATACTGTTCCGCCTTCATCCTCCCCTTTTCACTGGAGCTGATCCATTGAGCTCTCCTGGCTTTCTTTTGCCTCTTTCCCTCCTCCAAAACCCCACGTTATTTGGCATTTGTTATTTTTCAGACTGCAATTTCTCCTTCAACAGGCATCTTGGTGACTGTGGCTTTATTATATTTTATTCTATTTTTTTGTTACTAAAGCAAAAAACCACACACGGTGTTATGATGTAGTATATATTCCAGTGAACCACTGTGAGTCTAACTATACCATACGGCATATCATTAAACATAGCAATATTTAACCCATATGTATTATCGCCTCTGCACCCTCAGAGCATTCTTTGCAGATGCAGTTTTATCTCACACTTTATGGAAGAAGGCCCTGTTTAAGAAGCTGCACAATCTTAGAAGTTAAAATAGCTGAGAATATGGTTTGAGGGACTTCTCACACTGGTGAGAGCCACGAGTGTCCCCACAGTGTCCCATCAGTGACCTAGAAGGGGCATCCCATGTAAAAATGTTAGGTTCTATTCTTTCACTCGCTCTGTTGAGACTCATTAAGGATGCTGCTTGTGACGGCAGTTTCTGTAACCTAGAACGTGTCCACTGGGAAATGCATTGATGCCATCAAGTCACTTCAGGAAGATAAATTTATTTGGTCACTCCTGACCTTCGATGAATTTGCACTGGTGACTCAGACTTTAAAGGCTATTCTTTTGCTGCCTTCCTACCATCCAAACAGCAGCACAAACATTGTATTTGCAAGTTTTTTAGCCCGTCCTTCATCTCAGTCTCAGTTTCATTGCGTATATCATCTTCCTTCATAGAGGTTTAAAAAAGATAAATAGAAGAGTCTACAGTAGATTTGATAGAGAAGTTTGTGTTCAGTTCAGTAAGCCAGATGGAAGCTATTGTCTACCACGTATAGGATGCCATGTACCTCAGCCTTGCTGTTCAGGTTTGTTCGGTGAGGACATAGGTATTATTCAATCAACTGCAGATGATTTGTCCCCCTCACATGTCCCTGAGGCATGTCCTGTTCTAGCCCAGTATCTTTCAGGATTCAGCAGGACTCTGTGAGGCCAGGACTGCTGGAGCCAGGAAGCATACCTATGGAATCTCTCAGGTGAGCTAGGCAGAAATAAATTATCCTTCTTTCTAGGTGTGAAGCGTAACATGCTCAGCCATGTTCTGGAAGATTCTGTGTCTTGCTTTTTATTCTTAAAAGGAGGAGAAAGTGTCTTTAGAATTTAAGCAGTGTGCGAATGGCCTTTTTCAAGACAGAAGCTCTACAGAGACACACTTAACTGCTGCTTTGAACATCTACATCTTTTATTGGTCTAAGCTCAGAACAAATTTTTTTGTTGTTGTTGTTGAGTATAGCACACAGGCCTCATGCACCTTTTAGCATTTACAGAAGACTTACCTTCACAGCATGCATTTCTTAAAATTACACATGTTGATTGGGGAAGACTGTGATCCAGATGTGTTAATATTTGTTGGTGTTCAATGACCATCAAAGCATCAAACCTCCACTGTACTCTGAGGAGAAAACCAGCAGCTAAACATAAAATTTGATTATTGCATACGCATTATTTTTGAATATTCTTTTTTTTTTTTTTTTTTAATTTTTAAATCAATGTATGCAACACCATGGAAATCTTAGAAGATTTTAAGACATAAAGAAATAGCACTACTTCCAAAGTAGTATATATGGATTGTTCTGAAAAACATCCACACATCACCTACTCTGAAAGGCTGGTGGTTTGTAAAACACATCTTGTAACTTTGGTGAAACACATTGATTTCAGAATTTTTTGTGGTATGTAGAATTGTAATTTGTTTTCCAAAAATATTAGCACTTTGTAGGATAAAGATTTGGTGAGGATACAAAAAAGTTTTCATTTCTCACTGCCTTTTAAATGGTTTCCCCCATCCATTCTAACTGAAATGAGTCAGTTTAATGCAAAAGAATGGCCTAGATTTTAGTTATGAGCATGGTTTTGAGTACAGATAGACATTTCTACCTATATATAATATAGTTCACAACTTGTTTGATAACTGTGATCAATGCTTGGGAACTCTGATTTAAAAACCTCTTTCTGTCTTCATCAGAGAAGATTCGGTCTATCAGGGCTGCGCTCTTTCATTTGTGTTTTGCTTTGTAAAATGAACTACATGGGCAGAATAGATGTTCATATGATCTTTCTCAAGAGCAAATTAAATTACTATTGCATGGCTGCTCCACCACAAAAGAAGGGAAGTTATTATTTGAGCTCTTCCTTCTCACATCCAAATATCATTTTGTAAGTCAATCGGTAACGTACGCAACATTATGATACTCTGGCTTATCACAAGGAAAGGGTTGCACAGATTTTCCTTTCGCATTTTTTAAAAGCTACATGTTTATGAATGAAAATAAACCCCTGAAACTTACTCTTACAGTTATTTTATAGAAGGAAAAGAACCATATGATAAGTTAAATGTGTGTCTCCCCTTTTTGCTGTTACTGTGGATGTGGTGAGATACCCTGCTCGCAGCTGCAAATACTGAATTACTTTAAGTTCTGGCAAGTGACTGCCTCTACGCCTTTTGCCAGACAAATAATCCCATCTCTTTTAGACCGCCAGCTTCATTCCTGAACTGCTTTCCTCTCTCATTCTCATTCTCCTTGCAGCACGTGTTGCTCTGTCTGGGGAGTGGAACAGTGCCTGGCTGGGCACAGGAGCCGAGGCTCAGCCCCTTCAGAGAGTTTCTTGAACTTCATTGGCCCAAAACCGCAGCAAATGGTTTGGGGTGCAAAATCAAGGGGATTGGAACCTCTTTGCTTTTGCAGCAGGTGCTGGAGTGATTGTTTTGGTAAGGATTAAGGGATGATCTCTTCTGAGAGAGCCTGGAGCTTCGCACTGCTGTAAGGATGCCTGCAACACCGCCAGCGCTCCCCGTTCAGTGTTGCCCCTCTTCTTTGGGGCAAAGGATATCAACTGCTTCAGCTTTTCTCAGCCTGTGCTGTGGCCAGCTTGCCTGTAGTGTAAGGTGATGCTGGGCCCTGAACGATTCACATCTTCCTCACAGGGAAGCTGAGGAGACTTTGGGGGGGATGAACACCATGCTTTAGGATAGCACCAAAATGTGTTTGCCATCTAGAGAGAATTACAGTGCCGCCATACCTCGGTGACCTGTTTGTGAGAGAAGAGGTTTCATTTATCACCGTATCAATCCCTTCAGCTTTTCCTAAGAATACACCTATTGCAACTAATTCTGTCATTATCTCAATTGTTTCACCTTAAAGTTTGTGTTTCTATTTGTGAGTACTAAAAGAGGCAACTTTCATCCTAATTCTCTGTTTAACTCCATTATTGCAAACATTTTCAGAGTTTTCATATTAGTCCCTACACTGGTGGACAAATACAGGTTAACAACACCTATTCTCCACTACATCATGTCTCTTTTCATTAAATTCTAACCACTTGTGCTTTCTATATGAAATCTACCAGTCCTGATCTGGGCAATTCCTGCCTTTTCAGCATGACCTGTGAAGCACATCACACCCTCTTTTTTTTTAATATGGGGTGGGGGGGAAAGGTGTGGGGGGACTTATTTTCCTGCACCTCCACTTCATCCTGATGAGATTTGTGCCAGATGCTACATTTCATAAAGTAAACACCCAGACACATCTTCTAACTTCATAATTATGTGCATATATTCTCCACATAATAAAACTAGAATGAAATCACTACTCACCCACAAGTAGTAAATCAAGCAAATGGTGAATTAAGTTTGTCTGATGAATGTTGCTCTTTATAAAATTAAGCTGTTTACAACATGCGGTTCATCTTCTTTTACATGTTTAATGATTTTATTGCTTACTATTTGTTCTATTATTGCATTATTGTTTCATTATTGTGCAAGGAAGAACGAAGTTACATTCCTGTGATGTCGTTGTTAAAATCATTCTTCTATTTCTTTGAAACATAGGGCATTTGCTGTTTTCCCCCTGATTACAAGTACAAAACTCATGAAATGTCATTCTTATATGTCCATTGTATTTTTTTTTCTCTTAACACAGTTGTAAATGGACAAGTTTATGATGCATTGCTCTTTGATCTCCAAAAGAAACATTGTGTTATGGAAAACACGGTGTTTTGCACAAAACAGGAACTTTTACATTGTTTTCAGTTTTAAACTTCTTTCAATAGCATCAAAAGTACTTCCAACCGAAGCATCTGCAGACAAGCACTTTGCTATTTTTCCATTTCAAACTTTTCTCCTTTGAAACACCTGAATGACACCTTCAGCTTCCTGCTTGCCAAAGCAATTCAGTTAACTTCAGGAACACTTGCAAAATATTTGCCTTGAGGTAAAAAGAGATTTAGCCCTCAAAAGACAATTTCAATTATACTTTTTCCACTTGTCCTTGGCCTGGAGCCATGCCCAGTTGGTGGCCAGTGCCCATACAGGGGAGCATGCACGTAGCACCGTATGTTTACCAGGACTGTCTGGTCCCAGCAGACTGAAAGGACAGATTTCTACCTTGTGGGGTGAGCAAAATTTCAGGTGGATGAAGAACTTGCACTGGAGTAAATCAGAGGAAAAAAGAAAAGCAGTTGATAGAGGACAACAAAAAAATGTGGTGGCTCCTGGTTGCAGAAGGAGGAGAGGAAACCTCTCATGAGAGTTGAGATGGAAACACTGGTGGTTCTGAGAACCCCAAGGGGAAAAGCAAAGCTCCAGCTGGAAACTGCATGGGCAGTGAGGTTGTCTGAGCTTGGGAGCAGACAGGATGGCAGCCCAGGGGTGCGAGGAGCTACGCCTACAGCCCAAAAGCTGCGGCCAGACAGGTGAAGAAGAGGACCCGTGGGATAAGAGGATGACAGAACAGCAGTTGACACAGATGTCACACGCACCTTTGGGATCTCCTCTTGGAGTTCTGTGGGCAGCCCCCTCCCTATCACTCCTCCTTTTGCCCTTGTCTCCTCTACCTGTGAAGTCTGGCTACCGTGGGTTGAAGGCAGCTTTGGAGAAAAAGCAATTTTGCTGGTAATTTTTTTGCAGTTCAAATTGTGGTCTCTGTGAGTAACTTGCCCTTAGGCTTCTTTTTTCACTGTAACCAGGGAAGTTATACATACAGGGCATTAAATGCAGTCCTCTGCAAAGGATGGGGTGGCATACAAGTTGCTAATCTGTTGAAGTTGTAGGTGGTACACTGCCATCCACATACTCTTGTACTTCACCCCATCAGAAAAGAGAGGCATGAAAAGTTAAGGAGGAGAATCAGAAATTAAATCTATTTCAGAAGTTCCCAAGTTTCTTCTGTGATCAAAACCTATTCTGCTTCCTCCAAGAGCATAGCTTTTATATATTAGCAAGCAATTATGCCGCTTTTAAAAAAGCCTGGAAAGATTTTTAGCAACAGAAAATATGCGAGTTATTGTAGCCTACGGCTGGCACTAACATGCACAATGATAATTTATATTTTATGCGGGTTTTATTTTTATACACCTGCTTTTCTTTGCAATTCATAAAAAAAACCATATTGATATCAAAGGAATTGCTCTGTCACAGAATTTATAAACCTGAGAGGTTCACATCAATGCTGTATAATCTTTTAATCTTTTCTGATATCAGAGGTAGTTTTAGGGAGGAGGGAAATATGTAAGTTGAAAAATAAAAAATTATAGTCTTATTTTCTAATTATCATGAAGATATTACTTATTTCTTAACTTTCTCTAATCTGATCCATTACTTGTCAGTCATTTATACTGTGGTTGGTTTGTTTGTTTGGTTGAGTTTTTTTGTCCCATTTTTGTTAAGGTTTCTAAAAAGAAAATTTTAGGATGAGATAGCAGCAGGCTGGCGAACCCGCCACAGCTGAATGACAGCCAAGAGACGGCAGTGTTTGGGGTTTTCCTCGCTTTGGTTATTTGCCTGTGCCTCTCTGAGGGTTTAAAAGCCCCTGAGGAGATCTCAGTCGGGTGAACCGCTGCTTCCCCCAGCGTCCCTGCTGGAGACTGACGCTCGCTGGGGTCTCTGCCCCTCCGGGCTGGGAGGCACGTTGTTTTTTTCCACGGTGTGGTCCCACATTCAACTTGGAGCTCCCGTTTTTGGGAAGCTGGGTATGCCCGCTCCCTTTTAGGCTCTCCTGGCAGCTCTGAGGGCAGTCAGAGATGGGGGGTCTCCGCAGCAGGGCGTGGGTCAAGCGCCAAGCGTCCCACATGCGAAAAAGCCCCGGGTGCAAGTGGGGGTAACCTCCAAATCGCTTAATTTCAGGGAGGCAACGAAGCTGCTCGCCCGTTTGCACAGCGGGGTTTACGCACCCCTCGGCCAGCTAGCTCCCTCAGGCCAGCGACTGGGTCCCTGATCCACTGGGGCCACTGGTGAGCGGTGGGTTCTGCATGGTGGGGGACAAGGCTGCTCCCAGCTGCAGCTCTGGGGTTATCTCGCGGTGCAGGTGACGGCAGATGCTAATTTTCGGATGACCTCCCCTTGCTGTGTTGCCTGCGAGCCCCCTGCTCCCCAAGCCAGCAGTGCAGAGCTTTCAATTCCCTCATGTGTGACCCAGCAGCCCGTATCATCTTACAGGGAGTGAATAGGAGAGTGAAGGGCAGGCTGTGTGGTCACTGTTTTCAATATCCCTCCCGCTAACCATTACATCATCCAGCTACTCTCTAAGAGGATTTTCAGCAGGCTTGGCTTCGTTATTAAAATAGTAATTAATTTTTTCCTCTTCACAAAACCCAAGGACCTTCAAATGGAGGCCTCAGGAGCGAGGGCAGCTTCCTTTTGAAAGTGGCCTTTCTAGGAGCCATAATCGGCTCTCCAACTTTACAGTACACATGTTCCCCAGTAAATGTGATTAAAGAGCCACACAAAAAACCCCTTGCAGAAAATTAATTCAGTTTCCAGAATAAAAAGTTTGATAAAGTTGTGCAATGCTCCAATGACAACACATAATAGAAGAGCAGAGTTTTATCCTCTTGAAGGATAAATGAACGGCCAGAAAGGTCTGGTAGTTCCCAGAGTAAAAACATCTGCTACAGCTAATTCACTTTAGCTTTTGATTGTAAAATTCATTAGCCATATCAGGCAGCTGTAGTTTCAAACATGTTGCTAGGAAGTACAGTTTTACAGGCTGGGATGCCGTTTGTTCTCCCCAGCAGTGGTGAGGTAGCATGAGCGGCCGGTGAAATGCAACCTCCTGCAACCCCAAAATAAGGGCTTGAGTGGCAGGGGAGGGAGGGAGGGAGAACAGGGAGGACAGGGCTGAATGCAAAGACTTGCCACTGTCCCCAGACCTGTGCCCACTGAAGGCTCCAGGCTTCCTGCAGCCTTGGGAAGGACCTGGATTTGCGGGTTAGAAAGGAAACAACACGCCCTGTGTAGCACAGAAGTGCATTTCACTGCTCTCTTCTACGGTACTTTTTTACAGGTTGTGTGAAGCATGCAGTCTGAAGTGCATTTTTATGGAAAAATGTTTCCACATGGTGTTTAGATAAAGAGGTGAATCCCAAGTGGATTTAAAAATACAGAGACATATATATCTATGTATATGTATATAATTTAAAAATACATATTTATTCTTATTCTTATTCTTACTCTTATTCTTATTCTTACTCTTATTCTTACTCTTCTTCTTATTAATTCATATTATTTCTATTTATTTATATTTTTCTAATATAAGCAGGGAAAAAACAAGATAAAACTGTATTTCATAGGTATTTTACTCTTCCTAATTAATCCTGATAGAAGATTATTTTAATCTGATCTCAATCTGAAAATAAAACTGCAATAGCAAGTATGTCACTCCAGGCTTCCGACCAGCATCCTGCCAGCTTTTCTGGTGCACACTGATCCTAGTCCTTGTAACTCATGTGGAATACCCCCTGTTACTTGGGTTCAGTTTAAAAAAGCAGCTAATATGAAGTGGGAGTCAGGGACAGAGGAATTGTGCCTATATGTCAATCAGAGAATGATTACTCTATACTGGATGAACTTTGCAATTCCTAGAGGGATAGAAAAAGTGATTTTTTGAGATTATTATGCCACATAAGACTAGTGATGGGCAAAAAGTGTTGATTTTTGCAGGACAGAAAGATTGCCTAAACACCTATCAAACCACTGCTAAGGTTAGTTAGCGCTGCAAAAATATTGTCCCTCAAGAAAGAGTGACAAACTGACACCTACGTACCCATTTCTCCCTTTTCAGAGGTCGCAATGAATTAGGCAGGACTGACACTTAAGAGACATGAGGGTGCAGGGACAGTCAGATTAGTGATGATAAACTCACTTTGATTAAAGCTGATTCCAGCACAACAATTTTTGTATTGTTAACTGGGAAGGATAGAAGTTGATACTTTTCTCCATTGTAACATGAATATAGGGGAATTGTTCTAAATAATCTGATAAATTCACTTAGTTTTCCTTCTCACAGTCATGATATTTTCTCATTATTGGGAATGATCAACGCTTTACTGATAACTAAAGTCCATGGAGGACCAACATCCCTCATGGCAAGGTGCTGGTATAGGTGTAAATACGCTGTCTTTTGGAATTTATCTACCCATTTCAACTTTTACCTGACACATAACTGATGTGTGTTGTGCAGACTGTGTACCATCTTTGCTCCTTTACCTAGAGGGAAACACCAGAGAGTTGCTTCACTCAACCTGTATGTAGAGCATATGCCTTTCTTGGAGAAGGAAGGATGATGCGTCTAATACCAATCAGCAGTGATACCGATCAGCCTTTCTGGCCGAATGCGAACCTCCTTTTCTGGTACTCAAAAACCAATTCATGTAAAAGCCTATGTTCTGACCTTTTCATTTTATTTATTTATTTTTCAGCTCTGAAGGCTCCCTTGAACGTTAACTTCAGAGCCATCCTCATAACAAACAGAGATGATCTCTGCTGGATAACCTATGTCTGGAATGGGTAAGGTGATTTTGATGTTTAAGCAGGGATGTTCAGCTTCATACAGAAACTATGGGCATGCATTGCTATTAAAAGCATTCAAATATTGGGAGTTCTGCAAATTATCCACACAAATGAAGGATATGCTTTTATAGGCATCACCCCCAGTTTCCAGCTAGCTTCTGTTGCTGCACTTGTATTTTGTGGTGATGTATTTTTGACTAGGCGTTGACTCATATTTGCTTCCATTTCTTCCCTTTCCTATCTAGGGTACTTACTGTGGGGACATTTAGTGTCCAGGTCCTTACTGAGTTGCCTTCCCTCATGTCCTTTCCCATGTCCTTCTTCACATGTCCTTTCCACATCCTTTCCTTAGTCCTTCTCAGAACTAAGCTGCTGGGTCACTGGGTACTACTGATGGAGGAGCATCTGATGGCAGAGGTTGGTTTTCTCCTGCAGGCCTCTCCTTTTGTTTTACATATGCTGTTCTGGACACCATTCACAATTCATTCATTTAGACATTTAATTCAGCATCCCCTCTATATCGGCACTCTATTCTGTGGCTGAAGGCTTTATTCCCTTTTAATTCTTGTTACAGTCTCAGGTACCATTCAGTGGGTGTTGCGTCAAAATAAATAAATAATTTATTAAATAAATAAGTAATAAACCAAAGATTTGTTCACACTTCCAGAAACTCTGCCTTCTTACATGGGCTATTCTCAACTTTGCTGGCAGCTATTTCATTTTGCTTCTAACACTAAAGATGGCTACACAGTTCCTGAGGTGTCAGGTGAAAATTAAATAAGACTCCTTTGTCTCACATGCACAGACTTCTGTGCCTCTCTCCTTCTTCCCCAAAGGCCTGCTGGATACTGCATGATTTAGAATAAATAAATTTTTGGGATAAGGAGATAAAGAAATAAATATACAACACCCCCCCCACTATGTTGAAGACTGAATATGGTTTTAATCCGCAATTTTCCTGAGCTGAAAAAGCACACAGTTTATACTGCAAAAGAGCAGAGACTGTATTTATACCACAGTGTCCTACAGCTCATGTGCTGCAATGTTGCACAACCTCAACTCCCCTCCTCAAGGCAAAATAAGATGGTGTCGTGGTTTGAGCCTGGTCAGCAGCTAAACGCCACGCAGTCGCTCACCCACCCTTCCCCCACTTGGGAATGGGGAGGGAATCGGAGGGGCAAAGGGAGACTCACGGGTTGAGATAAAAACAGTTTAATAACAGTAACAGAATAATACACTGACAGCAATATCAGCAGGTGATGTACAATACAGCTGCTCACCACCCACCGACCCACACCCGCCTGCTCCCAGCCAGCAATCCCCAACACCAAGGCCCCACAGCCACACTCCAGGAAGTGAGCGCCCCTCCCAGCCCTCTCCTGCCTTTATATAGTGAGCACAAGGTCACATGACATGGACTATCAGCCAATCGGGGCCCAGCCCTCCAGCTGTGCTCCCCCCGCCCCCACACACAGGTGAGGGCACTGGGACCTGGGGAGCCCCTGGGGTCTCAGGGGGCTGCAGCTCCTCCCGCTGCCAGACCAACGGGAGCTCTAGGCCAGCCCCAACCAGGACAGATGGAAAGAAGGTGAATTTGGACAGAGCAAGATTCACTGTCTATACTTCTCTACCATTTCGTGCTAGTGTAAATCATCACTTTCTGCTCATGTTCTACATGGGCAGGATGGGTATGCATTTTAATTTTTGAGCCATAAATAGTGCTAAACAACCAGGTTACATGCTCATGCTGCTTTTGTGGTCATCGTGACACAAAAGGTTGGACATCCATTTCCTCTACTATTTTTACAGTGTGTAAAAGACATGGCAAATGCTTGATGACACAGAAGCACCCCTTCTAGTGGACAAGTCTAAAACTTTCATAATGCTTCTTTCTTCCTGTTATATTGTACCTATATTTGATTTCTGTAATATTACAGAAAAACTTCTAAGATATCTCGATGACAAATAACTGCTACCTCTAAATCTGTTTTATTCATATGATTGGCAACGTGTGTTCAAATGAACTGACACCTTCATCATGTCTCTCATAAACTACAGGATGGATTAAAACTGAGCCAGGGAAGCACATTTATAGCTAATCTACACTGACATTGCTTCACTGCTATCAGTGAAGCCGTAACAATTAATACCTACTGAGTATCTGCCCTAAGGTTTACAAAATGTCTTTTTTTGGTTGTTTTTAATTTTGAAGCAAATAATTAAACATGCAGGATTATTTTACTTACGGTCTCCTACTGAAATATTATCTCTAAACAAGGACATTGGTGGCTTTCACATAAATATAGGCTTCTCAAAATTTTCTTTCTCCACCCCTTCCATCCTCTGGAAGAATTTTCGACCACACATAGTCCTCAAAGGCAAAGAAAGCAGAGCAATGCATGTATGTAGGTAGATCAATGTGACATACTGCTTTATTCTGGTCCGTGTTCTCAAGTCTGTCCTGCACACCACTCAAGCCACTGGTGACTCTTTACAATCAGGTGGCATGAGCATCTACAAGAGTTTCATCATTGCGTGGGAATCATAGCATGAAAATGAACAGATGTTGTGAGGCACTTCTTATGACTTATTATTCATATTGCAGCAATTCCAAGAGACCATATTCCGATGGGGCTGGATGTAGTACATCCAGTCACTAAACACTTCCCTAGAGTGCAACGGAAGAGTAGTAAGTGTCTATGTAAAATGAAGTATGCAGTATTCAGCATACCTTGAGTGTTTACGTATTCTGGACCACATCTCTACCTTTGGAAATCTCAGTAAGACAGACACTAACTCTATTCCTATTTTCTGTGAATCATTCTTTTAAAAACTAACATCAGATAGTGCTCTTGTGACCAGCCTACCAAAGCTATTTTTTTACCCAGGCAAGTGGCAGCCTCTTCCCGTGTACTGCTGCAGGTTTGCTGGCCAGTGTGGAGGGCTGCACTTATTTCTACAGACTCCTGATCTGGAAATCCACTGGCTTCCCAAATAAGAAGAGGTTCTTCTAGGAATGGCATCAGAAGAGAAGCAAATAAATAAGCCTGATCCTTTCACAGAGTTGTGAATTTGAAAAACTGACAGAAACACTTTCTCTTAATTTATCAGCTGAGCAAGTTTAGAAAAGATTCTTTTCAGCACAAAGTTTATCGGCTTTACAGAATATAATAATTAAAAAAAAAAAAAAAAAAAAGCGTTAAATAAGCTTCAGAATGTTTACCAGAATTCGTTTATTTTGCTCTTGTTTTCCCCTTTTCTCTTTTACAGGAAACAAATACTTTGAATGGGACCAGGTTGTGCTCTCAGAACTGAGGGTCAGCATAATAAAAGTGAAGCAGTGAGACTGTCCTCATGATATAGTTTTTTGCCAAATTTACTGAATCTTCTAGGTCTCTCAAAATAATGCATATGCCTGCTCACTGCAGAGAAACAAAAGAATTTAACAAGATTAAACAACAACTTTGATTAGAAATAACCCTATTTGGGCTCTCGAGAGAGTTGAGGGGTGATATCATCAGTGACCCGCTACACAATTGTCTGTAACGTAAATGCTTACAGGCTCTTTGGAAAGCATATTGCATCATGCCTATGACAAAAACCTTCTTGCTAAGTAAAAACAACCCCACCTCTGAGAATACATACTTTTTCATTTTATATATATATGTGTGAAAATAGTATTACACTTGAGCATAATGGTTAAAAGAGTATCCCATAATTTTTCCCTCCAGTATCTAACTGAAAATAGTAATTTTCTTTTTTTTCAAAAAACTTTTTTCCATAGGGTACAACTGCATTATGGCCAAAACCCCATAGCTTAATTTTACTTGCTGAGAGCAAACAGAAAATCTTCCCCAGCTTGACTGTTTTTTGTCCCCGGTGATTTTAAAGAGCACACTTTTTCTTCTTAAATACGGTATAAAGTCTGTATTATTTACTGTGGAAGTTTCCACTATTGAAATAATGATTGCTAATATAATTGAGTGAGAACATTCTGTTTCCTAGTAGACAGAGGTCCTGTGCAACCTTGCACATTTAAACAGAATGATTACCAGCAATCACCTACTTGAAATTCCTCCAAGGGTTTTTGTGTAGAGCGTATGAATATACGGGAACAAAGACAAAATACACATTTTATTCTATTTTAGTAGTTCTACTTAGATTTGAACTGGGAAGCTGCAGAACCAGGAATGATCATTTTGTTCTGTTTTTCTGAGTTTGGCTAAATAAGTTAATTGCCCTAAGATGGAGATCTTGGGATTTACTTGCATGAGCTGTGGCAACACAGTACGTGAGTTGCACACAGAAGTAACTACAGAATCTGTCATGAGACACATGGACAAAATGCAACAACAGTTGGGAATAATTATGCAGTAATATCTAGGCATTTTAAAAGTCCCTTTTTATCTGAGAGACTAATACATGCCCAGGTGGCTAGAATAGGCCCAATCCAAATACTCTGAGACTTCAAAAATGTTGCCAGGCTTGGGACTGCAGAACTTGCTCCCATGCAGCTCAGTGATCAGAAATTAAATGAAGAAAGAAGGCACTGGCAGAGTATGCTGAGACCTAGGGTGCAAACCTTTGAGAAGATCCCTCTCTAGTGCTCAAATTGGAAGGGGGAATGACAGTTTAGGAAAGCTTTCAAAAATACATGTGCCAGCTGGAAGTCAAACCTTGAGAAATAAGAGCACTCTGCCTTTAGTTAATATTATTGTACCATTCCTTTGCTTCTACCATGTATTAACATCAGCAATGCATTTAAGCAAAGATTTAGTTTTGATTAATGTTTCTGGGATCTCAGCATGTGCTTAAGCCTTAAACACATGTGAAATCAAGTTAAATTCTCTACAGGGCAGCCGAATCCTGGCCTTTCTGCATATCCTCTCCCAACAGCTGATAGCAGCTCTGCTCCCTGCTACTTTAGCCTAAGAGAGGACATTATGAAGCTGAAAGTTTTACCTGTGTTGAACATTTTGAAGCATGCTATTAGATTTGCCTTTTTTTTTTTTTTTTTTGTTGCTGTTTATTGATGGTACAATTTATTTTCCACATCTGAGAAAAGTACCCCTAGTTGCATTATATCCTTTATCCCTGCATGTGCTTATCCCTTTGGTTCTCCCATAAGTAGCTAGTATTCAGCCTGTCACAGGTACATGGGGCTAATAGTTCAATCACTAGGGAGAAGGTGGGGGAGGAAGATGAAAGGGCAGGAAATGGCTGTCATGGCCCCAAAGGAAATATTTGTAGGAAAAGGAGAACAACAGCAAATAAAGTGCTAATTAATGTCCAATTCCAGCACTGATATACGGACCACAGCAGTAGGCAAAACCCAGCCTTCTGTTCACTGGCTGCTCAAGAGCTTTTGTGTCATAGCTTTATGCAAGCATGTATCTGCAAGTTTTGACTTTATAAAATTTTTCAATCCCCTCCTTGTTTTGTGTTTAACTTAGCTTTCCTTTTCGGTATTTTTCTGGATTTTTTTTTTTTTTAATTAATTTGACTAAGGCTAGTTTGTCTGTGCTGATGCTGACTTGTTCAGTACATCCTGAATTTATAGTAGCAAACACTCTAACAGGAAACATTCTGGGAGGTGCACTGGGACAAGGGTATATCTGATAAGCCGAATAAAAAAAAAAAAAAAAAAAAAAGACAGAATGAGTTAGGAGATTAAACTCTCCCAGGCCTAATGGGGCTTTAATGGAAAATACTGGATGTCACCTTCAAATCTGGGGATCTGAAAAATACAGTGGCACTTACAGTACTAATTTACTGGCTTTGTCCAGCAGAAAGTATTGAGAGTGAACTTTCTACTGGGGAACACAGTAGCAAAAGCAGCACTGTTTTAATGAAACACAGAAATTGGTATGAGGAACTAAGTAAATCTGTTGTTAAAAGAACAAAAATGAAAGTTGAAATTCACAAAGGAATGTCATGATGATCAATTATTTCTGGTGTTTGGTATCTGAGAATCACATTTTAAGGTAAAATGTTATTTGCTGATGACTGAATGCCAGAAATAATAATCTGACATTAAGCTTTTGTAAATCTGACCAAATGAAAGCCTAAAAAGGGAATTTATAGAGCAGAATGCATTTGTTTCAATAATGCACAGCTTTTAGAACATAAATGACTGAAATATTACTCATTACCCTGTAACCATAAAGGGAACACACTAGTTATTAAATAAAAAAAAAAAAAATAAAAATCCCACATTGAAATATAGTCAAAGATATTGCAGAGAGGACAGAAAACTCCAGAGCCAGGGTGGAAAGACCATTTTTGCTTTACAGTGTTGCCCATGGCAGCTTTGCATGGACGCAGCGTGGGACGTTACTTACAGCACAGCACCTGTTGTAACTCTTACGTGCAAAGAGGTTGGACTATCAGCTGAGCCCATGGGTGGACGAGGGATGCATGTGAGATACTGTCTGTACAGGAGACACTTTCACAGTTACAAACCACAGCAACCGCCAAGATACAGCTATGGCAATAATTTTAATTCCACAAGCCTTTTGGAGGCTTTATGTGTCCTTGATCCCCACTGTCAGGCTGGTTTGAGATGAAATCGTTTGACACGAGCCAAGCCCTGTGCATTGTTCCGGCATGCCACGCCAGCATCCTACGAGGAGGGACTGCATCCCTTCCTTCGATCGCTGGCCTTGGCGAGCGCAGGGCGGCCCGGCTGGAGGCACTGCCTCTGCTCCCAGCCCTGCCCTCGGGGTCAGCCACCGTCCTGCTGGAAGGCGCCTACCCGGGAGCTGGCAGTGAACCGTGGCTCTCGTGTGCATTATATTGGCCTGGAACGAAGCCGCTGCAGGATTTGGCTGCTTGAGCCTTACTGGGGTCCTGAGATGAGGCTTTTCCATGCTAAGTTTCTGTCTCATTTAACTGTCTGCAGCAGAATGGTAACAACAACCTTTCCCCATTTTTTGCTGTGCATGGGGAAGGTGGGCAGCTGTAAACATAGCTCTCCTATAGTCCCACACCTACACAGACACTACGTTCGTGTATCACCATATGTTTATAATCTCGCTCTCTCTCAATAGTTGAAAGTGGTCTTGTTGATCTGGCTTTTCACGGTCTTACCTACTAAGTCATGATTTGTTCCTCTGTGTGTAGGTGTGTGTGAAGCAGTGGCCAAGCAAGAATTTTATCTGATATTTTTAACCCTTTCTTGCTCAGATGTGAAGGACTACACAACTTCAAATTCCCTCGGGACCACTTGTGTTACATGCTGTAAAGCACTACCTATCCAAAAATTGTGTTATCAGATTCTGGCCTTTGACTAATGTTTATCAGATTGCTTTCTGTAAACACCTTCCAAGTTCCCACAGCTTTGGGAAAATAAAATCTTCCTTTGTTCTCTTACTACTTCACTAAGTCAATATTCACTTCCTTCAAGTAAGTGAGGATTACGTGGATGTAACTGATGGGAGAAATTGGACCTTTTTCTTTGTAACAACATAAAAAAATTTAAATTTGAGTGCATAGCCTTCTCCACTCCCCCCTCCAGAGAAAAAGGGTACTATCTGTAAGGTCAGGAGTATAATCAAGAACATTTGATCCTTTCCCTTCTCTGAAAAGACTAGTTACTTTCTTTTCTTTTTGTTATTTTAATCTTGCAGATTAAAAAAGAAATGATAAAAAAGATCTGCTTAGCAGACCAGTAAAGTAAATCAGGATTTTTCACCTTTCAAGAACATTTGCAATTCTGGTGAGGGACCTTTTGAAATTGCCTCCATTTGAGTTATTGCTTTGACATGGGGAGGGGCTTTGCAAAGAATGAATGCAGAGGTTCAATAAACTTCATTTCCCAATGTCAAATGTATAGATGAAATTGGAGTGAAAAGCATGTGGGAGATGAAATTTCTTTCCCAGGCTATGGATGTGCCTCTGACTGTTAGGATGATTCCTCCTCAGGCAGGAATTCCCACAATCTGGTTAAACACGCGCACGCTCAGCTGATAAATACACTGCTCATGTGTATGCTCCTGTACCGTGTGAGGCACTGACGAGGTGTTTGGACAAACACAGCACTAGACAAGATAGCTGTGATGGAGAAGAGTATGTTTTCTTTTGTAACAGCAAGCAAGGTTTCCAGGCTTCAAAGGTTTTAGACCAATTATGAAACAAAGACCGTTTGTTTCTGCAAGTGGAATACGCTCAATTGTACATGAAGTGTTTGTTACTTGAACGGACTCAGAAGGGTAGGACAATACATGCATATTCGATGCAACATATCACTGGAACTGGTCTTTTTCCAAAGACTGATGTAACTTTGGCAAGTCACATTTCTTTAGTGACTTACAGGCCAAATGGTGTTCAGGATGGCCATAGGAAACAAGAGATTTCCTGTTTTCCCAGTGAGATCTAAACTGTTTCTTTGCTTGTGCTGAATTCACCTTTACTTTGGAATTTTTTACACAGGAGCTGAGATCTGTCTATTTTCACAAGAATTTTGACAAGGCTGAGCTTAATTAGTCCCCATCACATAAACACAGGTATTTGGCAGAGGAAGATGGCAATGTGGTAGTTTAGAATAATTCGGCCAAATAAAACTTTTCACACAGAAACATTTTTTCTGTCTTTAAAAATGTAAAATCAAAATGTCTTCCTATTTAAGATACTATATACATTTTTGTTTTACCCCACAGGTATGATTGATTTTTTGCATCAGCTGCCCTATTATTAAATGATTTCTATTTATTGAATTATTATGATATTTAATCTTCACATTATTGTTCATCATAGCACTCAGAGGCTTCAATTAGGCTCGGGGTACCATGTGGCTTAATGGCTCAGCAAGCTTTTAGGCTCCCAGTATTGGACCTTTTTACAACACTGACAATAAAAGGTAATTTGAAGAACAGGGGCTACAAAAGCCTTTTCAAGTACATAGAGAAAGCAAGAGATACTGAATCTGAAGATTAAGTCCAGGGTTGCTTTATATTTATTTTTAAATGATGTCTGACTCAGCTCTCTTGTAACATCAGTTACAAGATAGGGATAGATACCTGCCCTAAGACTGGCATTACTCTAACATTTAAAAACACCAAAAAACCCAGAAAGAGACAGTATCTCCTCCTCAAAGAGTTTACAGATGGCTGTGGAAACAGAGGCACAGAGAGAGAGAGAAGACTGAATGGCAGATATGAAGCAGAGCCGGGGCTGAATCCAAGTCTTTTATCCCAGGCCTTCCCCATTTTACTCCTGGTACCTCTCCTCACTGCATGAGGAGAGAGCACGACAGGAGCAGTCGTTAGTGTGAGATGCGATCAAGCAGGTCATTGTGGGAGGATGAGAGTAGGCTGCTTCTCTTAGTATGGAAGCACCATGTAAACCATTAAGTCCTGTGTGGCAAAAAGATGGGAGGAAGTGTCATCAGGAACAGTAGACTATTCCTGATGCTTTAAACAAACAAACCCTTTTACATCTACATTTTTCTCCTTTATCACCCTTATAAAGGTGTAAATTACCCATTGATATTCATGCTATTGTCAGAATATAAATTCACCACGGAAAGGAATGTTTTTATACAGGTACACTTCTTTGAGATGTGGCTTCATCAGCATAATCAGATGGCTTTTTTATGTGCTGTATCTGACCTCTATTGTGCCATGTAGTCTTTTGAAGGAACAGAGACTTATTTACTTAATTTGATTTCCCGTGGGTAACATTTTTGAAAATATATGTGAATCTCAGAACATGCATCTTCACTGGAGGCGAAGGTGTTTATCTGGGATCTAAACCAATGTGGATTTTCTGTGTCATCACGCTCCATCACCTACCTGCGACCTGCCTCAGCAGAGTGCTAAGCCAGGGTTTGATTCCAGCAGAGCAGCACCAAGGTGGAGCTGTTGGCTCTCTGCACGAGTAGTGGTGTGGCTCCTGTCGCCCTGGGAGAAACTTGTGCGCTTGTCCCCTTAATACCTCGTCTAGGTGAGGAAGTACTATCAATAATGTCACAAAAGGGGAAATAATGCACAAGATATGCAATCTTAATTCCGTGGCAACTTAAACATTTGTAATTCTCTTAAATAATGTCAATACTGACTAAATAACTCTGCGGCTGGGGCCCCACGGTATCAGGAAATGTATATAAACAGACTTGTGTGGATCTGTGCTGCTTAATAGTTCTGGGCCAGCATTTCTCAAGGTACTGCCTTTGTATGACTGTGAATAGCAGTAAAATTCTCCTCTTCCCCAACAGATGTACATCATCCATAAGACATCAAAAGTTTATTAGATACTATTAAAATTATTAGATATGCTTTTTAAATGTTTGAGAGTAGTTCAGATATAGCTGGTATGAATAGATAAAGCCTCACTGACTTTATACCTGCTAGAAAGCTGTTCCAATGTTTAAGTTCATTTTTCCATGAAGTTCAATCACAAGGACCTGTTTCCTCTTCCACTGAAAGCTCTATCTCAATAATTGTTCATGAAGGTAACAGTGTGGTGTAGGGTAAATAATTTAAATAGCCAATACGAAATGTATGTTCAGTCACTTGATTCTGAGAATAGGGGATAAAACGAGTTTGTTTCTTTCCAAATTAAAATGGGATATACCATGAGTTATCTACATTTTACATTTTCTTTCTTGTGGTAGAAAACTAGTACATTGGGAAACACTCCAATAAGATGGTTTTAACATTACACAAAACTTTAGAATATTGGGGCATTTATTGCACTTTTTAATTCCACAGAAAATCGGCATTATAAAGGAGCATTATTATGTCTGTAAAGTTGAGTATTGCAAAATTAAAAGTGCTAAAAAAATGTGAGCTATTTTATTTTAGCCACCCTACAGGGTCAGGGTCAGTCAGGGTAGCTGACAGGACACTAACCCTGCACCAGTTACTGTAGAAGTTGAAAGTCTTGTATGTATTAGATAGTTTTCAGATGTGACTGGCTTCAGTTGCATCTAATATTAGAAATCCCATCTTTTTTTTTTTTTTTTTTTTTTTTTTTTCCTTATGGTGGTGAGGAAGGGAACTGGAAAGAGGTGGTATCTGAGTGCTGACCAAAGATTTAGACTTTTCCTGACTGCTGTGGGGCTTCTAAGGACTCAAGCCATTTCCATGGTCACTGAGAATAAGTTTTTCATGTATGACTTGTGAGTTTGTGATTGTGAGGGTGTTATGCCATGCCATACATAGAAATGCTGAGTTGCACACCCACAGCTGAAGTCAGTAAGACTACTAGCCCATGAAGTGCCGATGAAGGGCTTAATATCTGCTTTTAAAATGCAGCATCACATAGAGCTATGTCTCATCTTGTTCGAACTAAGCACTGAAAATTAGTGGCTATTTTTTTTTATCTCTGTTCTGTTAGCACTTTCCTAATACATTATCCTGGTAATACTCTGCTGACTCGTTTGACTATGCAGTTTTGACCCCCGAGTGCAGGCAGGTGGGTTGTGTGAGGAGCTTTGCTGGGAGGGCTGGGGCACCCCCGGGGCACCCCCAGGACCCCCCAGTGCTCCCTGATGTGCTCCCCAAAGTGCCACGCTGCTGCCAACCGCCCTGTGAGGGCGAGGAAGCCGGTGAAGAACTTGCCAGGGGCACGTTGATCCTTCACCAGAACTTTCTTGCAATGCTTGCTAATCCATCTGCTGTTACATGGAAGACCTGAGCAGTTACCTCAACATGTAACTGCTACAGTTTATAGTACACCTTAATCACTGTCTAATGAACCTGTATGGTATTCCAGAGGTAAATAAGTAATACACAACAAACAGATTTATAGATTAAGAGGTAGGGATAAGAAAATAGCTCGTTCAAAACAGGAAACCCTCCTGAATAGCAAGTAGGAACTGGAAAAGGTTCAGGAAAGAACTGTATCTCTTCATGAGATAAAGTGAAGCTACTAAATGGAAGTCTTTTTAGTTAGGCAAAGCCACATACTGGTTTAACAGAAAAAAAAAATGTGTGGGAAAAGCAAACAAGTCATCTAACAAAGCAAATAAAAGTTTACTTTTTGCACACTTATTACACTGTTGTGTGTTTAGGTAAATGAAACAGTTGAACAATATCAATCTCATTGGAGAAATTCCTAAATTATGTATTAAATATTTTAGACTGGTAAGTCAAGTCAGATGCACAGTTTTTGGAGCTCAAGGACCCTGAACTGAGAAGGCAGCCAGAAGATCCTGACTTGAACTTCAGTAAATACACTAGAGTTTGCAAAGAATAAGAGCATAACCTAGAGGAGGTTTGAAGTTTTGGGTAGGAAACAAGACAGGCAGAGTGAAGTCAGCAAACCATAGAGCAAACAGAGAAACTTGCAGAAAGTTTCTAACTAAAGAACTACAAGCATAGTGCAGATGCTAGCCAGGGCCTTGGGAGTGACCTACCTTTGGATATATCGTTTGATATATGTGTAAGTGACAAAAACGTTCTGCAAATATTTTTAGAAGGAAAAACATTGCTAAAAAGAAACAAGACATATATATCTACATGCTGAAGAAGAAGAGTCACAGAAACCCTTCAAGGACAGGATGTAATGACTGAAATATTATCTTGAACAAAAAAGAGAATATAACTTTTGAGGTGCTAGTGGCAGATGAAGTTGAAGGAAATGGTTTGAAAAGAAACTTTAACTGTGGTTAATACCAGCAAGTAAAACTCAAAACACACTGAGGAAATAATTTCCACTCTAGACAAATGCTAAGTAGGTGTATTTTTTTTTTTCTTTTTAAATATAAAGCTTATAATTTCAGGCCTAGTTTAGGGAAAGTAAATCTTAATGAGAGAGTTTATACTAAAGATATGAAGTGCAATGTAGATAAAGAAAAAAAGAAAAAAAAAGAAGAAATGTATAAGGAGGAAAAATAAAAGTTGTATTTTCAACCAGAAGATACATGACATAATAAAATGTTATTAATGAAGAAATAGGAGAAAAAAGTGGGAACAAACGCTGGAGTGGGATTTTGTTCCTGTAAATATGTTCAAGAAATACTTCAGAGCTATGTTCCTGTGGAAAACAGTCAAGTAAAGATTCTCACTGACATGACCAAATTACAACATCACTGAAACATTTCATCTGCTCAAGTCTTAATATCTTAATAAATAATCAGAACTAGAGCTTATACAAACAAGTTAGTATTCATATTGCAATAAATAAAAGCAGAAAACCTGTAATAGAGGATCCTACAGCTTAAAGCCTTCATACAGTAGATAGTCAGTATTTGTAGTCAGTCTTCATAGTCAGTAGATAATGGCAAAACAGGGACAGCTCATTAAGTTGTTCCTCACACCTACAAAATGGGCATGCCACAAAGGCAGACCTATAGTAGAAATGAGATACGATGCAGTTCTCCTAAAAATGGGAGAGAGATGAGTGTTGCTCTCCTCCGACCAAAACAACCAGCGATGGAGAAGCTGACGTTTCAGGCAGTGCTGCTGGCAAAGGCTGAGAAAAGCAACACAAGACTAAATCCCGTGAGGCTCTTTGGAGACTCACAAGACAATAGAGATGATTTCAGAAGTTACTGTTGTCCTTTCCTTTATAAGCTGGTTCACCTTGTTTTAGTTAACGTACCTGTTGTTACCCTTAACCCAGAGCTTTCTTAAATCATCACCCAAGACAGTAATAAGATGGTGGTATTTACCCTCTTTCCTTGGGTTAACTACTGCACATACTTCTTTGGACCTGTAAGCAGTAGGATTATTTGTCTCCCCTGTTCTACAAGATTCTCACTCATCTGCTTAGAAACTCCCTTTTAATTTCCTGCTGATGCTTTTTTCCGCAGTCTCTTTAGTCTGTATGTTTGCATGCCAACAATGTCTTTTTGTCTACATTGCTCTTCCCCCTAACTCCAATCTTTCTCCCTTTGTGGTTTATAAATATATTTTGGTTTATTAATTTATGTTTAATGTTGTACCCACAATAAATTATAAAAGAAATAATCTAGCATCTGAACATCTGTTCCCAGCACAAAGGTCTTTCCAAGATCCAGGACACAAACCTCCAGCTTCAGCACTGGAGTTGTGACGGGAACAGTTCTATTCCAGTGAGATTTTTATGTAACTGTTATTTTTTTCCTGTTTGCTGCAACTAAAACAACTAACCTTTTTCATAAGTAGCCTGTATAGGAAGGGAAGGGAATTACCCTTAGTCCAGCTAAAAGATAATTCCAACGTCAACTCACCTATCTAGAATACGATACCGACTGTGGAGCATTTCCTTCATGGGAGTCCCACAATAAAAATCAAGCACATTGTGTGTCAGTAGGTAGATCTCCGTAATAGATCCTCAGCTCCAATATAATGAAAATAATCCTAAAATCTAATTGCAGCAGGCAAATGTCTGCTGTGCTGGATGCATAACATCTCAGTTATGCTTAGGCATGCTAACTTTATGCTGATAATGTTTAGGTAACATAAGAAAAATTATTATGTATTTCCATTCACTTTAGGGTGTAAAGTACCTTCCCTTCTATGGCATTAGTGGCATAGTGATAATGTGCTGGAAAAATGGCCTAAGTGTAAAGGAGAATTTAGTGTATGCTCTTCATCTTCTTCAATATTGCAACATGATATACAGATAAAAACCAATGTGTATCATACTGTATCACTAACATGTTCATAAGATTCCAGCATATCAGTAGATAAACTGCAGCTCCAAAACCATAGCAGACGAACAGCTTAGAAGTGAACTTTCTGGCATTGATTGTCTGCGGGTGAGTTGCAAAGTGCAGAAGAAAAGGAATGGCACTGGGAGAGCTGTTTTCATTTCTGCACACAAAACGCCAGTGCACACTTATTAAAATGACATCTCCAAGCAGACCTCTCTTTCTTGGTCACACTATTGTCTGGTATGATCATTTTTTTAAAATAACAGTTCTCAGTAAGTTTTGTTTACTTCTGTAAATCTCTGTGCATAGATGTCTAGGATGGTGAATAAGAGGTGCCAGTAACATGAAATATTTTCTCACCAGGGTTTGCAGGGCAAGTTTTTTTCTCATCGTGTAGCTATAAATGCCAGTTAGACTTTGACAATTCAGAATCCTTACTGTGGCTTTTCCTCATCTGCATGCAAATTAGTTTCTTAAACATAGCATTACTCCAATCCCCTCTCTCGCCCTCTTCTCTTTAGGACAGATTGTTATGATGCTTTTAATGCAAGTGTTATCATACACTGGTTTCCTCTAAAATCCATCCTCTATTCTTGTCCTCATCTTTCTGCCACTCCCCAAGATGAGCTCATCTACAAAAGTGTAGATTGTATTTTAAAAGATAAATGGGAAGCTGTGGGTGTCCAGGGCAGCCAACTTCATCTATAAGAATGTGATTAGACTCAGCCAGTGGAAAGTGCAACTACTTAATGCTTCCTAACCTATGAAAGGATAGGGAGCTCCTAGGAGACGTCAATCATGTTTAGAAGAGGTTAAAAAAAAAAAATTACAATTCAAAGGGTTAAAACAAAGTTGACTTCTGAATCCTTCTTTCTTCCTTTACCCTGGATTAATGACAAGGGGGACTGTATATGTTATGACTTATGGCATCACTTCAGCTTGTTTTCACAGTCTGCCAGTGGCCAGGAGAGTGTGGAGCAATAATATTGCAGTATTTATTCGAAGACAATAAGCAGTCATTGCTGAGCTAGGGAAGCCAGGTCATGTTTATCTTCATGGATTTAGTCAGCTGGGAGATGAATAAGAGCCAAACTTGAACAAGCAAACATTTGCCTTCTTCTCCACAATGCAGCTATTTCACTTTGCATGGCTGAAGACATAAATCTTTCTTCGGTGGCAAGCAAACAGCTTCAGATACATGGCACTAGCTAGGCGTCACAGAACATCAGCTGAATACTTGTGACCCTGAGTGTTCACGAAAACAACCACAATCCATCTTAAAGCAAAAAATGGCAACAATCTTATAACGCTTCAGCAGCAAACAATAAAAAGCTGTAATTCCTTCTGTGAACTGGTCTCTGACTAAATATCAGCTGTAAAAATGACTTCCTATCTATTGTTCTGCTCACAAAAGGAATTATAGGAAATTATTGATTGTAGCAACCAATTGTTGCAGTGCAAATACAGAAATAAGGGTTCTAAGCAGGTATAAAGCAATTTAACTTCTATTGATGCCTTCATGGGGTGACAGGGAATGTTTTAAAAAACCTCCCATACAGGCTAAAGACATAATGATTTAATTGGTATTTTCTTGGTGCAGGAATTAAAAATTCTATACCTCCTTGGACAGCCAGGCAGTCTCATGTCATAGAGGATGGGGGTGGGGAATACCTTGATCTTTTAAGTCATTGTGCAGTATGATTCAGGGAGTGCACAGCTATTGCTTTTCCACATGTAGGTCCTTGCTCCTGGAGTCATAGCAAGATGTTATGAGCATTATTCTGATTTAATACTAGTTTCCTAGAAGTCTTTCATACAAATTCCTAAGCACAACTGAACAGCAATGCCTCCCTTGGGCTGCTCACTGCATGAATCAACAGTTTGGAGAGAGCTGAGGTAGACTTCCACCTCTCGCGTGTTAGCCCTGGTCAGCACATACGTGGCTACTTCGGCACCATTTGACTAATATAACATGGGCACCCACCTCTGTGACTCACTTCCCAAATTCTATGGGAAAGAAAACTGGGTATATGATCCATAAATTAAGCTATGACTCCACTAGTAGGTTCCCCGGTGCAGATTATCTATATGCCAACTAGTCAGTCCATTTACCCATGAATTAAAACCCTGGGTTATTCAGTGCTGCTTGACTGAAGCTGCACATGACGAGGGAAGGGGAGAAAGCAGACCTCTCAAGGTTATTGCTGCTCCAAAGCTTTGTGGTGAGTTGTATTCATGTTGAGGTAAACAGGTCCTGTGCTCACCTAGATCTTCTTTTCCTCAACAGGAGATGTGAATGGCAGGAGGCAGTTTCTGAATTACGACAGCATGGAGAAGGTCACCAAGTGGTGCCATGAACGTAAGGGAGTCTCACATGGGAGTGCCATCACCAAGCTGCTCTGCAAAGCTCTGAGGACAAATAGAGATACATACTCGGTTTGAGGGGCTCAAAGCAGCCAGAGGGATCTCTCATTAAAGCAAACAATACAGGCATTGTTCTTCTCACTGAATGGACATTTCAAGACCTTTGCTATTGACTCCCTACTGTTAATGGCAATGAAGGGGGGAAGGGATGGGGGGGGATGGGAAAGAGGATTTGGCTGTGAGCAAGTCTAAGGATAAATGACATTGTCACTGTGTTCCTTGTGGCAGTCAGCTCTATGCCTCTCCATCTCAGTTTTAGGAAGATAAGAGGTGAGGTGGTCATAAAACTAGATGAATCAGAGACACACCAAGAATCACATTTCATTTTTTTTTTTCTCTCGAAGTGGGAGTCATTTGGTAACCATGCAGAAGCATTTTAACTAAAGCAGGATTGTTTCTGCTACTTGCTCCTTTTAACTTTCACTTATTTACAAGACATTCATTGCAAAGGATCTGCCCTAAGCAGCCAGACCCTCTGTTGTTGTAAATAGTTGGTTGCAAAAATGTCCAGGAGGAGAAGGCAGATGGTACGTCCAGGAGTATAACGCAATATATACTGTGATCTGCCTACTGTGTCTTCCCAAACTGTAGGTGAGATATTGTGTGAGCAGCTGTTAGAGATGTGGGAGGGGAGACAGCATGAAATGAAATGGATTAATAAAAACACAGAGAAAAGTACACAGAAATGTTTTCTAGTAATGAGAGTATAAAAACCTCAGCAGCTCCCCTGTACCAAACATAATGCTCCCCCTCATACGCACAGTACATAAAATAGCTCTCCCCAGCCTGTGGGGCTCCCTGCTGCCAAAAACACAAGCTAAAGTGCCATGCTTTCACATCAGGAAAGAATAAGTGGCCCAAAGCCATTACTGGGCTGTTGAATCCAGGCCGGCATATGTGTTAGGCCATATACTCCTCCTGCATTTTCAAAGTGTATTGGGAGTTGTCATTTCCTGGAAAAGAAAGGTGCTCCTAGAGAAAGAAAGCTCTTTCCCTCATACTGCATTTTAAAGGAACTGAAGGGCAGACTCCTTCTTCCACCTCCTTCTCTGCAGAGAAAAAAGTGTCCTTCTTTGCAACTTCTTAATTGCTTAAGTAATACTGGCAGCCTCAGTGTTTTATCTGGAAACGCTACTGGCTCTGAATTGCACAAAGCAGCATTCACCTGAAACAGAAAGAGGTTCTGGATTAAAATCTTATCTCTCAACCACAATTGTCTGTTGGGAGTTTGGACCCATGTGAATGACAGAGCTGAAACCTATAAGGTCTTGGAAGGTAAAAAGGAAAAATAAGAAGACCCTGGCCTCATTTTCAATATAAAATCTACCCCTTACCTTAGAATGCAACTCACTCCCGGAAAGCAACCCTACAAGTGGCATTATAGGATTCCACACCTATTGAGCTCCATTGCCAGCCAGAATGTTTGTTTGCACTTTTTAAAGTCCTGTTGTCATTTGTACATGTATGTTAGCACAGGTTGGTCCTAAGAATTCCCCCAGTGTCTCAGTATCCAAAGGCAATGCCCCGGAATCTCGGGGCAGACACGGGTCTGGCTGTTCTCTGTCCATCGTAGGGCTCCAGTGACACCCCATCTTTGCACTGACAGGGACAGGTCTATGGGCTGTAGCTTCCACAGAGATACCCTAGTTTTTCGTGGCCGAGACTTAGGGGCGGGTGACTGATGGTGTCCAAGAGAGGCTGGAATGCAGCTCGTTGGCCTCTGAAATATTTACTCTGCAAGACCAGGAAGACTGAGAAGGTATAACAATACATGCCCGCTCGCAGGATTGGTAAATGTGTCTCATAGATGAGGGAGATGAAGGAAGTAACTTAATGCTAATTATTTTTGACATCAAGTTGCCCATTAAGGCAGATTTGAGCAAGTGGACAGATGCAGGGGGAGACCAAAGTTTCAGGAGTGTGTGAAACCTTCACCTGGCCACTCACACTCTGTGACTTACAGCTCAGGTTATGATTATGTGATTTCTTGCTATTATTTCCTAGTGCACTCAGAGTGAAGTCAACATAAATAGGCCCTAATAACCTATATTCAAATTAAGAATCGCTTAATTGCCATTCCTGTATAATTGGTGAAGAAACGGGTCATAATAGTCTAAAAGTTACCAGCCATTATACATGTTACTACATGCAATGGGAAAAATTAGACATAACGCAAAAGTTAGGTAATTTATGGTGTATTCGCATGCCTAACTTCCATTAATTCCTCACTAAAAAAGAAAATCTCAACATATCTGCTGCACATTTCAAATTAGGTTTTGGGTCTTGAAACTTTTAGCTGATGTGATTTACATTTGATTATCAGATGATAAGGTCTGTTCACAGACAGAAGTTAACTCATAGTTAAGTATAAAAATTACTTTTAATGTGGAATAGGAACATTAGTGTACAAAGAAACATCCAGCATGCTTTAATTCACATTTCAGTTTTTTCCCATGCTTCTTGAAACAGGAAAATTCTAGTTCAAATCCCATTTGTGTCACTTTGAAAAATACATCTTTGACTCTTCCCAAAGGAATCTGGTTTGAACAGACCCAAACACCCTTCCACATGATACGAACTCTTTTCCTTTAACTAGCTGGGCATCTCAACAACATGGCTATGAGCTCAACTATCATGACATGGTCTTCATTGGCTAGCAGCTTAAGCCCATACAGCTGAATAAATGCAGCCTTTGTCATTCAGAACACAAAGAAAATTTAGCCACTTTCCCATTACACCACTCATCTTTAACATCTTGTTACAGGTGGGGTCTTCTCATAATTTCTGCTAAAAGACATCATTCTGAAAAGGGAGGTGGGATCTGTGTTTACTTCACTTGTTGGTAGGGCAAAATTCAGAGCTTCTTTATGGGAAGAAGTAAGTCAAAGCTTTTTCAGATTCATTTTAAGAAAGAAAATTGCACAGAATATTAAATACTAAGATGTCACAGAACTTTGAAATCCGTATTCAAGGAAAGACTTCATGGCTCCTAACGTATGTACCTTTAGTTGTGGGATCAAAGAACGCAGATGCTATAAATGCCACATTTTGGTTGCCTAATTTAACCTCTCTCTAGTTATAGCAACCATATCAGCTTTAGTGCACAAGTTTTATCTGAAAAGGAATTACAAGAGACAGACAAGATCACCTTCCCTCCCCACCTCCCTTCTTAAGCAGGTGCCCTCTCACATTAGAAACCGACTGGCCTTTTCCACACAAGTGGTCAGGTTTGGTTATTGTGACGATGCCTTCTGAGTTTAAACCAGCTCTGAAGCATACCCAAGGAAATCAGCTTTTACTAGATATAGTTAACTATTTTTTACACGCCAACTGAACAAAACCATGGTTACACAGACCAGGCATGCAGTCTACTCCATCTCAGGGTGTAGCAGCGAGAAGGCCAGGTACAGTAGGCAGGATGAGATCTGTGAAGAGCAGTATAGATTCGTCACACGTTGGCATAGATTCACTCAAGACACACCAATTAAGACCCAGTGAAGTGAGGTTCTGATTCAATATATTTATTTATTTCATCACTACTATTGAGTAGTTATAGGGGAGAAAATTAATGGAAATGATTTTTAAAAAACCACCCTCTCTCTGACCAGGCAGTCCTTCAATATTTTCCAGGCTCTGTGGGGAATCACGTTGGGCCAATTAATAGGCACTCACTGGCAGTGCTGGGATGGAAATGGCAGCAGCACCTGAAGAGAGGTCAGGTGGAAAGCAGTAAACTTCACTCTTAAAACTACATGAGGAATGATAGTGAAGACAGATGAGATGGGACTGGATGAGATTTCAGCAGGCCACTCGCTCTAAAGTGTGGAAGAAAATGGAACAAGTATGAATGTAAGAGTAGGAACAAGGAGGAAAAGGTTGAGGATAATGGTAAAAAGGCAGTCAGCTTCAGAAGTGTGTTAGAGGGTGGTAGAGCAAATGCATGAAGAGGTACCATCTCCTAAAGCAGGAGGAAGATGTCAGAGAAACCACGTGTGTGAATGTGATCAGGGGAAGACAACCGTTTTGTTGGGGAAATAAAGTCACATGTGGAGAAAGTAAACATCATCAAATAATCTTACCAGCTGAACAGCTATCTGCATTTATTTTATTTTATCATATTACAAAACATTTGTCATGGTATTTTGAATAAATTACCAGAAACATTTCAACTGGTCCTTTTCTGCTGTTTTTGAGTCATATGATAAAAGCATGGCAAAATTCCCACTGACATTAATTGTGCCAGAATTTCTCTTCTGACTGTTTCCCATCCACACTCTCAGTTCAATGGCTACCTCAGATACCACACAATTTCATACTACCCATGAACATGTTAAAAAAAAAAAAAAAACAAAGCAGATAAAGCAGCTTTACAGAACTTGAATTTCATAAACAATTTTGTAAACATGTAAGTGTGTCTTAGTTTTAGTTCCAGGAGCATTAAAAACAATTAAATCCATTAACTACTCCTATTAGTGAAGATAAGCGTATGCATGTATAAGTGTTTGTATGACTGATGTGTAATTATGTAATTGCTGTATCTGATGCAATATCACTGCATACCTTAAGATCAGGTTACATGTATTTTGTCTGTCTGAATGATCAAAGCTTGTGCAATTTAACTCCTAGCTTGGGTGCAATTCTCAGCAACAGCAGTTCTACAAATGCCTTTTATCAACTTCCTCGGCTTTCTATTTTCTTGTGAAGATTTCTGCTGTGCCATAGGAAACATGTGAGATATTTCAAATGTAGGATTTCTGCCAGCCAGTGATTTATTCCATTGATTACGTTGTCATGTAACAGGAAGAAGCAAACCATTTTAACTGCTCATATAAACTGCAGTGGTGAGCTGGATTCTTATTTAATACAATAAATTTAGTTGCAGCTTTGTACAAGTTGTCTGATTCACTCCACCCATTACTGCTACAGTACATGATATTCACTTTGGTCCCATACAGTGTGTTTGTACAACAATGGTGACTACTAACTTGTGCCTGTCTAAATAATTTGAAGGGAGGGAAGCATGTGCAATTTGCTGCTGGGTGATTGTGTTTATCTATCACAATTTGATGTCAATTAGCTATTTTGCATATTTAAAACAAGAGTAAGTATAATTTTTCAACCTCGTGTTACACAAGTTGTGTTTTTTGATGGTTACATCTTCAGTTCACCAGTTGCTTAGATTTTAGTACATGCTAAAATAAGTATTTTCTAAGCAATATTATTTAGTAATCAGCACTATGCTGATCCACATACAGTATAATAATAGCTTATATTTATTATATTATGCTGATTTCAAAGAACTTGTGCCAAGGCTTCTCTGTACATCTAAATACAGATTTTCAGGACAGCTTCAGAAGGCCCATTAGGATTGGGAGTATGAAATTAATAATAAAAAAAGCAGAAAATTTCACTTTGTTCTTCCAAAAGTTAAAATTATTAAAGACCAAGATAAGTCACCAAGACCTTTGATCAGCATGAGCTAGCAAAGTAGGGGAATTACAAGCTATCAAATCACTAACCTGTCAGTTCAATTCTTACATGAATGCTTTTACCCTGTTGCTTTTTGCAAAGCAAAATGGTTTAACTGAAGAATGGCTGCTCATTAAGTCATAATGAAAACCTGTACCTGCTTCACAATGAAAGCCCCTAAATAGACCAGGAAAATGTGTGACCCAAAACCTAAAAACTGGAATAGTCTTGAAAGTTTGGACTCTCTGTTTTGTAGCAGCAATCTTTGCTGTTATAAATCCAATGATCTGGGGGTTCAGTTTCTGAGTTATTGTCAACTACTGCAGCGCTGGGAGAACCGCGAGGTCTTGGACCTGTTCTGTAAATTACTCACAGATTTCCGTCATCTGTAAGAGTGTTTGCACCCAGAGGTCTAGATCAAAACTGACTTCCAAGAAAACCTCCCATACATGAGAGGGTCAGGAAAAAAGAAAATAGGAGACATTGTGATTTGACAATCTTTCACAGATTTCTGTAGATGTTCCCTGTCCCATCCCTTTTTAGTGTTACAGAGAAGGGAGCATAGTGAGCCTGCAAATTATATGTAGGTTCCCCTAAAGGAAAAAAAGGTGGAAAATAAATAAATAAATAAATAAATAAATAAACAAACCCAACAAAAACCTAAAGTATTCTCCTTATTCCTGGGCACCATTCCTCTGGTAAGTGTTGACCCTACAAAAGGCTGGGGCTTTGGAACCAGGCACCAGCCAACCTTGAGAATGCTTGGTTTCAAATGCTTTTTTTTTTTTTTTTTTATCTAAACAAGGCAATTTCCTTCCTCCTCCCCTTTGTCTGATACTTTACTGCACATTACATTATTTAGAAAAATGTCACTGGAGGAACACTCTGTGTGGTCTCATAAAATATTAACGACTCCTGAAAGAAAACTTGAAATCAAGATGCTCTTTCATGCTGGGGTATGTACTCTCTTTTGTTGTTGTTTTTTTTTTTTTTTTTTTTTTCCTTTCTTTTCCCTTCATGCAATCTGAATTGCTTGTCTGTCTTTCCCTTGATATGAACTGCTCCTTACATTTATCATATTCCCCTGGAAGAAGAAGGGGACTTGAGGGAACAAATGGTATGATGCTGATGGTAACCAAGAAGTGACCTGTCTCTGCAGCAACCACTTCTGCAGATACTAAACTGAAGTCCTGTGCCATCATTTATTTTAAGGTTAATGTCAATGAACAAGAAAAGTGAAGGAGGGGAAAGAAATAAAAATCCAGAACAAGCTGATTTCTCAGTCAAACTCAGATTTCAGGCAATGATTGAGTTAGTGTTTTAAAACATATCTGAAGAGACAACAACTGGTTGTAATTCTTTTAAGGAATGGGAAAAAAAGAAAAAAGTATCCACCAAGAAAACCTCCATGTAAATTGAAAAGCAGTCTGCATGAGGGAAAAAAAATCTGACCGAAAACTAAAAGAAAGTAAATCTTCCTGTAGTAAAGGCCTATAAATTTAGAGGTGGACAGCAGTCCTGAGTAAAGAATACCGACATTTTAAGTGAAACATTTGCTGGCAAAGTGGCCGTCGAAAGTAGTTATTGAACGTCTTGCAAGAGAGCAAATTGTGGACTAGAGGTCTTTCTTATATTTTGTAGCAAAGCCAACTTCCATTGATACCACCTCAATGTCAGCCCCTTTCTGCAGCCATTTGTAAAAAGGCTTGTGATGTGAGATTGACGACTTAAATACTTCATCAATCAATGCTTTAGCCAATGTGTTGTTCAGTGATTGGTGGAAAATTCAAGTAATCCATCTTACCCCATCACCCTTGTTCTTTATTCTCTTCAGGTATTTTCATTTCGCGCCCCCCCTCTTTATTTGTTCACTTTCACTGCAATCTGAAAGAGAGGTTGGGCCAGGAGGGAAGGGCCTGCTGCTATCTTTGAAAACCTAATCACTGCAGTAAAACTCTTCGGTGCAAAGTGCTACTGAATTAACTGAACTTTTAATGATCCTAGAGGTGGTCCTGGTGCATGTGGACTAGCAAAGTGCAGGGTAAGGCTGCAATTTGTGCCATTCTGTCAAATTAAATGTCAAACATCCTGAATCATTTATATAATCAACAATAAGGCACGTATTTCTGCTGAATTAATCTGCTAAGTAGCTGTAAGGAAAGAAATAGGTATGACACAAAGCTAAACAGTGAGTGCAAAGAAACAAAAAAGGGTTTAGGTTATTCATTTTGGCATAATGGAAGGACATCCTTTGCTCAGAGAGAGAATATCTTTTGCTTGCAAGTGAATATTTATGTTGATATCTGGTACTCCTAATTTTAATCTCAATAAGGATTTAAAATCTTAACTGTCTACTTGAAATTTTAGTACAGATTATACAGCCACAGCATAGTCTTTATAACAATCTAGATGAATAGGCTTTATTCATCTAGATTTTGCTTTTTCATCAAACGAAACGTGATTCTAACATAAAGGAACAACTTCATTCTTTTTTTGAGAGATAGGTGATGGTTTTCTTAATATATTATTGTAATATTGACAAATAGAAAATTAAGAATAAATACTGGTCCAGAGGCTGACGTTTTAAAGGCTTGAGGTGGCAAAGCATTTATGCATCCACTTAGTTTCAGCCACATGTGTAGATTAGTTCTGTTTGCTGCTTCTAGCAGAAGTGTTTGTTTTTTGAGTTTGCTTTTGCAGGAGATAAAAGTTAAGCTGCCTTTAGGACAGACCTATCATAAAATTTTTGAATTGCAGTGAAAAGAGTTTACAAATGAATATGTATGTATGTATACATGTGAACAAGTGTCAGACATCTCAAAACCTACCATTTCAGTGGGAAATTTTAGCAGACATCTTTAAAGGACTTTTCATTGGATGTTAATTCAGATACTGGCCAATATGAAGGTAGACAGCTGTAAGCTTCTAAATTTGCTGTTTGATTTATTCTGAGTTTCATGCATATTTTTTTGCTTAATCACATCAGTTTGAATCAGAACTGTAGTCAAAATGGAGAGAGCAAGTGAGCGAGAATCTAAACTACTCTGGTTACTGCAGAGACCAGGCAATCCACCCATTCCTCTTTATGCATTTTTTCAAATCAGCATAAAAAGGTCTTGAGAAAGTAAAGTGAAATTTATGACACTATTGTTTCCTTTCTATTAGTTTATTTATTTTCCACTTTCAGGAATTTAGGTCTCCTAGACATTTGGGTATGTCATTTTGGGATATTCTTAATCTGCAAAATCCCAGATAGAGGCCACATTTTGGGCAAAATACCCTCAATGTTTGTCTAGCAGCAAAAAAGTAGTGAGAAGATAACTTGGGGCTAGATTATGACCTTGTTGACATTGTGATTTAGTTAGTTTTACATGACACACCTAAGCCTACAAAACAAATTCAAGATCATTCTGCACAAGAGGGTACATAAAAGTATTAAGAAAAACAAAAAAAGAGAACTAATAAAAACCAAACAACTACAAAACCAAAAGTATGTGAGAACAGAGAAAACTTTTTATCTGGATCCATGTTAAAATGCTGTACAGACTCAGTCAGTATCCAGCAAAACATTATTAGGCAACCCCATTTTTCTGAAGGTTTTAGTGTTGGAATGTCAAATTAGTCCCAAAAGTTCAAAGCAAAATAATCGGAATAAGAATTTTCGTGACTTGTCTCAACCCATTATCAGGACAGTAATAAAAATAGGGCCAGGAGGGAAGTGGCTACTCTTCCTCCATACATTTCACCTTTCATTTCAAAACTCCTGACGCTGAATTGATATTTAAGGGACACTGGATACTGTTTCACCTGAATAAAAGCAGATTTCTTTGTGTGCATTTGTGTGTTCATAAATGAGCTGCTTGGTGAATCATTCCTGTCATTAGAAGGTAGATAAACTGCAGGGAGGGAACAAAGTCATCATTTCTACCTCTGTGAAAATGATGGGGGTTTTTTAATTATTAAAATGCAATTATTTCCATTATTGATGAGTGTGATACTCAGGACAGCATCAATACAAACTGTCCAGGACACACACTCACTTGGATCTCAGGCTGGTCTGGCTGCAATAGAGTATTGATGCCAGTGTTTGTTTCACTTCTAATTCACATAATGGATGAGGACTTAAATACAATCCATGGCAAATTAGTACCTAGGAGATTGGATTTATTTATTTATTTATTTAATGTGTTTATTTTTGTTACATGTGAGCCCTTCCACGATACCAAAGTAGAAGACTTTCTGTATTAAGGCAATTAAAGAGCACTAGAATTTGAAACATAAAAGCTGATTAATATTTGAGGTATATTATCTAGGCTCTAAGAAACTAGCCACCAGTACAAGTGTCAAGTTGCTTTCTAGGCCCTGTATTTTGCATGTTGCTTTATTTTTTCCCTATAATATATACATAGATACACATTTGCATGCGTGCATTCATTCATATGCCCATACACTTCTGAATATAAAAAAATACATGCAATTTATGCAATTACTTTTGTTTTCCAAATTTGATTTGCTGCTTCTTTCACGCAGTGCTTGCAAATCACACTGACACTGGCAGATGCCCTTCGTGTTTTGACTTTGGGAATGGAGATGTGGCTTCATTCTTCTGGACCTGACCTCTGAAGACATGTGGCTCTTGAAAGTACCGAGGCTGAAAAAAGTTGGAGCCTTTCTGTGTGGTTGTAGGTGGGGACAGAAGGGAAGCTGCTGTCCTCTGCTGCCTCTCTCCACTCAGTCAATACCCTCCCAGAGCCTGTTCCATCCCAGCTGCTCCCTGCTTAAACATGAAGAGTTTGAAATGAAATGCCCATAAATGTGATCTATCCCATGGGCCCACAGTTCATTATATGGGCATGGTAGTCTTTTGTGGATAATGCAAATGCCTCACATGTTTGGATGCCCTTTGGAAAATGTCCATGCCCCATCCAGCAAAGAGACAGGTCAAATACATGCAGGAGCGTGCTCCTGACCTGAGAGCCCCTGGGTCTGCCCTGTGATGGGCACCGCAGGGGGTGAGACCCGAGAGTGGCGTGGTTTCCAGCCTCCATCGCTTTGTTTCCGTGGGAATCAAAACCCAGGCTTTTAGGGAAGTAAAAAGACTGATCCAAAGACACCCTTCCAAAGACACCGTGAGCCACAGACCCTCTCACTTTGTGACAAATCTTAGTCCTGTTTATACTTTTTAAAACTGCAAACCTCTCCCCAAGAAATTAGATAGTGACTCATATAAGACCTCAGTATAACCACATTTACTCTTATGAAAAGGCAACTAAAGATCATAGAATCATAGAATCACAGAATGGTTTGGGTTGGAAGGGACCTTAAAGCTCACCTAGTTCCACCCCCCCTGCCCCGGGCAGGGCCCCCTTCCCCCAGCCCAGGGGGGTCCCAGCCCCGTCCAACCTGGCCTTGAACCCTTCCAGGGAGGGGGCACCCACAGCTGCTCTGGGCACCCTGGGCCAGTGTCTCACCACCCTCACAGGGAAGAATTTCTTATATCTAATCTAAATCTCCCCTCTTTCAGTTTAAAGCCATCACCTCTCATCCTACCCCCACCCCCTGATCCAGAGTCCCCCCCCACCTCTCCTTCCCCCCTTTAAGCCCTGGGAGGCCGCTCGAAGGTCTCCCCGGAGCCTTCTCTTCTCCAGGCTGACCCCCCCCAACTCTCTCAGCCCGGCCTCCCAGGGGAGCTGCTCCAGCCCCCCCAGCATCTTCGTGGCCTCCTCTGGCCCCGCTCGAGCAGCTCTGTGTCCTTCTGCTGTTGGGGGCCCCCGAGCTGGTCCCAGCACTGCAGGGGGGTCTCCCCAGAGCGGAGCAGAGGGGGAGAATCCCCTCCCTGGCCCTGCTGCCCCCCCTGCTCTGGCTGCATCCCAGGGCACGGGTGGGTTCTGGGCTGCCAGCGCACGGTGCTGGCTCACAGGCAGTTTTCCAGCCACTGATACCCCCAAGATAGATCTTCCAATAAAGTCAAGTCCTTTTTCCCTCTATCTATACCGCAAGTCTAATATAAGTCTTCCCTTCAATGTTTTCCACTAAAAGTTGAAAGCATCATCTGTACAAAAGTAATGACAAAGGCTGTGTTTGACCAAAACCCTGATGTAGGCAGGTTTTCTTATAGACAGGGGATTTGGTTAAATGCACAAAAGCAACTGTGCAAAACAACCAGTACAATACTGTATATCAGGACTAATTAAAAGCCTTCATTAAAAATGTGACAACCAAATCATTTTATATTAGACAGAGAAACCCCTATCGACATTTGAAAATAATGAATAAACAGAATGTCAATTCACTAACATTTACTATTTGGACTTTGATGCATACTCTTAGCTCTAAAATCTGCTCCTGGATACACACAGGAAACTCCTATTGAAGTCAATTGGAGTTGTTTATGTGTAGTTGGCAGCGAATTTTGGCCCTCAGATATTTTTTAGTGTTCATTTAAGACAGTACAGGCTAGCATAACCCTCAGTTTAACCCTCTGTTTGAAGGCACTGCTCTCACCGGATCCAAACATCATGGCTACAGACCATTCTCTTAACACAGACCATACTAATTCCTACACATTTTACACAAAAGTGGCAACGCAGTTGCTGAATTCACTCATGCAGGAATTTATTACTGATATGGACAGATAAGCTAGAGCGGGCTGAATTTTTCCTCTCTGTTATTGCCAAATCTGATCTCTATTATTGAGCAGAACACCGCGTGATTGTTATGGTCACCCTTGAAGGTACCCTGTCCATGATGCACAACGCTGTCCTGGATGGAGCAGAGACATGCCATCTCACTTATGTCAGAGCTTGCTCCTTTGGTGGGCGTACCGAGCAGAACTGGGGAATGGCAGGGCTGCCTGCAAGAGACAAGTGGCTCTCCCCAGCTCCCCGAAACACCGGGGGAAGAAGTGAGACCTCTTAGGAGCATGGGTCTGTGCTGTGGAAAGCTGTTCCTCTCGGTGAAACTGGATGTTACAAACATCCAGGCAGAGAGTTAGCTAGAAAGCAATAGCAGTGCCTGCAGGTTAGAAGGATTCTTCATTATTAGTGTAAATGATCAAAATAATGCGGTGTGTAGAAACAGAGTTGCAGTCCTACATCTACCTGGCAGCACGTAGGCCAGCCAAGCATGGGTGGTGTTTAGATCTGCCCCCTCCTCTCTGCTCCTCTCACTTGAAACAGGGCTTTGGTTTTTCCACCTTCACTCAGCAAGCACTCAAGTACAGTTAGCAGTACGGGTTTTCCTTCATGCTCCTCCCCACCGCGTTTCCGAGCACAGGGGTGCTGTGCTTGGTGAGAAGCTAGGGAACCAGCCCGACCATTGTGTGCACAGCCAGCAATTATCACTTTTCCTTACAAAGCAACAGGGATTTTCCCAGCCAGGAAACCCAGAGGTGTTTTTTTGGTGGTGTTTTGTTTTGTTTTTTTTTTTTTTTTTTTTTTTCTGTGCTTGGAAGCCTTAGTTTACCTCAGCTTCCCAAGCCCAATGTTTGATGTTGATAAGCCATAACCGGTGTAAGCACATGTCCATGGCTCACGGTTTGCCTGAACACCGGCGCAAAGTGATGCAGCACTTGGAACACTGCTGGACGTGAAAGGTCCAAAGAGAAAGTGAGGGCCACTTCGTGTTTACATCTACAGAAGCCCCCTGAGTGCTTTTCCGACTTCGGTTACAGTCCAAGGTTTTACATGTGCAAGGGAATAATGATTTGCTCACCAAAATCAGTGTTGTGATTGTAGTGGTAGGGGTTAATACAATTTTTAAAATGCTTTTAACTTTAGCCTCAGTTTCAGACATGAGGAGGATCTCTGCTTCTCCCTGTGTGGTGTCCCAAATAGTAAGAGTTTATTTTAAAGAATTCTCTGGTGTAAAATCATATCATTTTCATGGCAGTACTTCCATTGGTGTTAATTACTATCTACTTAAAGCAACCCCCAAAATACAATTAAAATGCTCACATTTTATGCCTCCATCTAATTTTTAATTCCTGCATTTTAACAAGAACTAGCCAACGATAGTTTTGCCATTAGATTTAACGGTTAAATTTATAGTTTTAAGCTGTTTTTTGACATCTAGCTACATCAAGGTGACAAGCCTACTGGTAAAACAACAATTTAAATACCGCATTTACAGTCAGAAACATTTTTTGTCACTCCTAAATTGACAAATTTCAATTGTTCCTTATTGCTAAAAACAATTTTTAAAATTACACAGTGAGAACATAACAGTCTCTGTCACTGTGTAATTAAGTCCCTTGAACTGTTTGCTATATATAGAAATACTGTATTATAAAGTGTTAGTTACCGTTTAAAAAAAATTACCAATTACACTTATAGTGAAAACCATTAAATTGATTTACAGCAAAACAGTTAATTCACTGCGTTTGTGCATAAAACTCCTATTAATGTGACACAAAACGTAGTTTTCATTTTGAACTCTGCAAACTTAGGAAAATTATAAACAGGAAGATACAATAGAGCTAATGAACATCTGAAACGCTTATATTCAATAAATGGCTTTACACTTAGAAAATACTTCAGCTGGAGAGACAGTTCGCTGATTTCCAGCACAGTGCAATTCTTTGGTGTAATGAGAAATTTTGGAAAGAATTAAGACGGATCTGACTCTTTCTACAAGGGTCCAGCTCAATTATGGGCTGAAAGACATCTTTATTTCCAACATTATTTCAAGCATATTCTAGTGCTTTGCTGGTCTTGATCTCAAAAGTGTGGAAGGTAGGTGGCATGTATCAGTGTTAAACACGTTTACTATTGGCACATTTTAATTTTTTAGTATGTTTTCTTTCATAGGTAATATTGAATATGTGCATTTCTCAACATTAATTCTCATGTATATTTTTAGGTGTCACTATTAAGTATACAGATGTTATTTCAAGTTTCAGTTGAAATATAAAAGAATTCTTTTCCATTTTATCTATCTTCAATATATTATAATAACCCAGTATTTCTTTAGCAGTTTATCTATACTGCATGCACAGAAACAAAACAAAGCAATCTGGCATATAAATTTTACCCATTATAAAATGAAAATAATTATAATCAAACTGAAATAATTACATAGCATAGCAAAGTAAATCCATACCTCCCTTCATCATAAGTATTTTGTTTTCTTTTAGACATATTCATCCCCTAGTAATCCATTAGAAAATAAATCATCAGCAGCTTTTTGGAAATTTTTTACCTAGAGGAAAACAGTCCTAAACCTTGTTGGTGAAATAAAACCCTCCTTACAGTCAAGGGGAAAGACACCTTTATTTCAGACTGTCCTAGAGTGATTCAAAATCTTTACGTTCTTGAAATGCCCCATTTTGTAGTTGCTCTTCTATTAAATAAAAACATCAATGGATGTATTACCAGAAAATATATGTGAATTGGTGGGTGACTGTACATTTTTTATAATAGACATTCTGCTCTTTGTTTACTGTGATGACTGGCTTCCTTACAAGTAGGAAAAAAAAAAAATTCCCCCTTCTCTAATCAGAATATAGCAGGACGCAGTATTCACAGCCACATGAGCTGGAGGCCTGATATTGAGATGACAGAATAATGTGCAAGAAGTAAATATTTGGCTGTCTTTATGTATTGAGAAGTAATGAAGAGATATTACCAGTGTACCTGCTTTCTAACTTAAAAAGGGCACTTTAATTTTTTAATCATTTGTTCACTATAAACTTGAATTTGCAGAAGACAATTGAGAAATCTGCTAAATGAAGTTTTTCCCACCAGTCCAAATTATTCACCAAAATGAGAGAAAAAACTCCATGATTTTCTTTTTTCCCTTTTACTTTCAGATCTGACATTGTTTTTCCTGCATAACAATAGATGCTTATTAATAAAATCTGATTAAAGACCAGCCTGTAGATGCAAGGTCTGCTTCTGAATCATTGGTATGAAGAGGTATGAATGAGGAGGGAAAAAATGTCACGATTCTGTCCTACACTGGTAATGTATGTAAGGAACTGTTGAGCACAAGGCACAGACATGCTGAGAGTTATCAGCTCTTTCTCAAACAGCAAAGGCACAGACCGCCCACTGCTCTGGGATGCTGCTGTCCTACAGGCAATTTGAGACAAAGGTGAGTGATTCATTCGGAATCCAGATATTTCTCAACAAAACCTTCCATAGGCTGGGACAGAAAGGGTAATTATGAGGAGAGTGATAGGGGCTAACAAGACCAATACTGCAGCTCATCTACTTTGGCAATCTCCAGTTGTCAAAACCCAAGTACCATTGTACTCTATTGCTCTAACTGAGGAAAAAAGGTTGTGATAAATGTTGACTTTTTGTTATCAGCCATTTTCCCTTAAATATGAGCTAGGTTATATATACTGTGTTTGGTATGTCTCGGTCATTAATAAATGAAGCTGGTTGAAAGTGTCTGTGCTAAGATGGAAAGAAAAATACCACACTCAGTTACAAGAAGAAAAGATTAAACCCCAGAGAAAATGTAAATTATTACTTTCAGTCAAAATTTAGAATGAATTTTACTACATCTGGAATGATGCCGCATTCAGATTTTTAATGAAAATGAAATTAAGTAATTTCACTTCCTTTAAAACACTGAGACTGGCAGTAACATAACATCAATGTCAAGGGAGGATGTCAGCCTCGGCTTCAACCATGCCTATGGTAAATTGTAAGAATTAATAGTGATTCATGAGAAATGGACAGTTTTCTTGTGTAAATCATCTGCTATAAGCATGAGATTGCAACTCAATGAGCAAGATATTATTGCCTGTTTCTCCTACATTTTCTAAGTACAAACTATACTTTCACAGAATACTTTTACTTTTAGCAAAAGAGGGACCAAAACCCTGATATTCAGTTTTCTTGGAAACGCATTTTTTACATAGTCTCACCTTTAAGATATGATGTGAATTGGTCACTGGCTTAAATGAAGCATGTAGTTTCAACAATATAGCTTAAAATTTCTACCTACGTGAAGTATGGAAAGGGTTACATTTCAGTAAACATATCAATTAATGAGCCTTTTCATGACTTCTTAACTCTTATTTTACTATAAAGTTTTAAACTAGAAATCACTGTGACAAGTTAATGACCTTGAGTTTAATGTTTAAACTGGGACGTTACTTAGGTCACAGCGTGAATGAAAACAAAAATCTTTTTATAAACTTCCTCCCTTTCGATGCATGCAGCCTTTCCCATTCTGTGCCTCCGTGGGTGTCAGCTGGTCCTTGGCAGTAGAAGACATGTTCTTGCATTCTCGGACTCCCTGGTTGTCACCTATAGTGAGGAGAACAGTTAATACAGTACAGCAGTTCTTCACTAGTTACCCAGATTTGTTGATATGTTGCCCTGACTGGCTTGTGACTTCACTCATTAGCTATACAGTAAAAAATTTGAGTCCTTTCAAGCACTACAAATGCCAGCTCTAACAGAAGCACAAGAGCTTCAAAGTGGATCAAAGCTAACTTTTCTGGCTCCTGGTTTCCCTCAAAAAATTCCTGATCTGTGTATGTATGAATGAGCACAAAACTGGAAGACACAAGATTGAACAAAAGAATTTAACCTTGTGGTTTCAGTGAGGGGGAAAAAACAAGGTGGCTAAAAAGCTAAGGTCTGCCCCATGCAGACCAACAATCCAGAGTCCCGCAGTCCCATGAATTCAAAGAATTTCACCTGCATGCATAGTTTTCTTTTGAGTATGTTTTTAAAATGGTAATTTTGATGAAACGAGAAGCTTTTTCTCTCCCTAATATCTGAATTCTGCAAGAATGCTATGGGTTTAAAATGAGATCGTTCACCAGCCTTTTTCTTTTTTCTAGTTACGATTCAAGTTGGAGCATCAACACGGTATCCTCTTCAGATACTGGTGCGTTTATTAGCTTTGGCTCGTGCTGTTGTGCTTTGGATGATATCTCCTCATGCTCCCCGAGCTGTAACTGTTAGCTGCTGACCCTTGGCAGGGAATGCCTGGTAGTCCAAGAGGCAGCCCTGATGCACATGTCCTCTCACTGAATCCGTGTGAATGGAGGATGTAGGGAAAGGGGTCTGCACAGCATCACTCCTGAGAAATCACCTCCTCCCACACTTTCCAAGCCTGAGCACAAACAAGGGGGATGCTCCAGTCACACCGATTTCTGCATGTCAGTGCCTTTTCCTTTACCCATGCTGACTAGCTCCTTTTTGATCTCCATGCATTTTACTTGCAATCTAATATGTCACATAATATTAACAGACATAATTAACTGAGGAGTTGATCCTGCTCTCGTTCAAGTCGAGAGGAATTTGGCTTTGAGTGAAAAGGGGAGGGATAAGATGAGGTAGGGTCAGAGGTCAACCAGTTTAAAGAAATTTATCTAGGTTCACTTTAAAAACCACATAAATCTTTCTTTCTTCACACTGGGGATAGACAGCTAGAGGAAGTAAAAAGCATGGCAAAAGATTTGCAGGCAGCTTGTCATTTGGACGCAAACGTAAAAAGAGCGGAAGCCTCCCCATTGTAGTGTTTTTCCCGTTTCCATCACTTGCTGCTTTTCTCTCCCCCCTTTAAGATGTAGAAGGGAGAAAAAAACAGCCTGTATTCGCACTAAGATTATTGCAAACTTGCAAAGTTCAGAGATGCCCAACAGACTTTCACTGAGGACCCTCCTGGCATGCATGCCACGATCATGCAGTGGGGTGCTCATTCATCACATGGTCAAAACCCAGGTGCCCATTGCAACGGCGTACCTGCGTTTTGGAGGGGTTATTGTGGCAGATATGTCCCCACTGCTGCCACCAGAGGAGGTCCAGGCTGTATCTACACCCCATTCCCATCATGTGGATGGAAGCACAACTGCCTCGCAGCGGGGGGGAACCTACCTTTTTATGGTACGAAGGATGCACATTTGGCCACACGAAGGTGAGGGGAGATCACACATCCCTAAACGCACTTCTGAAAATGTCTGGAGCAGAACCTAGTCCATCACAGCACCTGTGAGGCGCTTGGAGAAAGACAGGAGGAGCACGTGGAGCATTGCCTCCAGCAATCTGCATCCATCTGCAGCCTGGAGGATGGCCACTCTTGAAGTAGCTTGACCAGCTATAATGTTAGGAGGGGAAAAAAAAAAAAAAAAAAAAAAGGGTAAGAATTAATATCCTGTAACAGAAAGGATGAAGGACTCATGAAAAATGTATCTGTTCATACACACAATCTACTACTGCGGATGCTTTCATTTTCTCCTGTACTCCCTGCACCTTGTACTGTGTGCACAGTTTATGAAGGACAGAGTTTATTATTTACATAAAAACATAATATTTTAGTATTTAAATAATAACATAACTATCTGTATAATAATAATAACAACAACAATAATAATATTGTCTCGTTCCTCAAAACGTCCATCGTATTTTGCCCTCACATCTGCCAGCCTTCCAATGGTAGAAAGCCAAACACAGCAGCAGCAGAGATAAGGTCCACAGTGTAATGCAGAAGTACTTTGCCTACTGAGCATTTATGGGTACGTAATATTTGGCATTTGAAGAGTCCTTTGGCGCACTATTCATAGAAAAAAACAGACAGTTGAGAGATGACAGTTCAAAAATATATTAAAAGATCTGATTTTTTGCTCCAGGCTGGTTTCTGAATGCTGTTCAATTTACATCTGTTTAGTGATTTATTTAATAGCTGTGACTAAAAAAATAATATCAAATAACTACAGAAGATTAAACTACATTTTGTCTTGTAGATATCCATGGATAACCTCCTCACAAATCAGAAAGAGCACCCCATTTGCTATGACATTAATACTATGGTGATTAGGATAAGACTACTATAACTTGGTTTTATTTTGGCTTTAGAACCTGACTAAAGGTGTAGCCCCTTTTCTGAAACACTCCTCTTTGCACAAAGTATATTTATGTCCACGGGCATTTGGCAGTGCTAGTGGTCAAGGAACTGTGGAAACTGCTGCTGTCTGGGAAATTTTTCCTCAGAATTTCTTGTCACTTAAAAAAGTTTCAGCCTTGTCACATGTTTTCAAGGCTACCGTAGGACAGCATCAGTACATACTTCTTAGGTCTGCCAGGGGAAGATGCTGATTACTGTAAAAGGGAAATGTGGGAGTGATGTGGAGGGGAGAGGGAGCTAAGGGTCATGGTTTAACACTAAAATGGCTGCCAAGCTTACAATGGCAAGTTCTGAGGAACTCTTGGATATGATATAGGTTTTTCTTCTGACAGCGTGTCTATGAAATAATTACACTTTCTTGACATTAGCTCTTTTATTGGTGCTAGAGTTCTTCCTCCCTCTGATTTATCTAGCAATTTTTTTCATAACAATCATTCACAATTTTTTAAAGGAAAGACTAAGCTAAAAGTAAAATCTCTTTCACCAGGGACAGTGAGTTCATGTGCTCCTTCTCCATTTTCTGCCACTACATGTTTTCTGTTTTGTTCACTAGAAGAAAAGGGTGGTGGAGCCAAGAAAAGACAAAAGCCCAGCCCAAACAGGAAATGATTATTCTTGGCTTTTTTTTTTTTTTTTTTTCCCATCTGAAAATACATATTGAAACATACAACCTTTTTACACCTTGGAAAGAATATACTATAGCTTGTCAATAGGCACATATAAATGAAAATAATTGATTAGTTTTATCCTTATTCTGGTAGATTCAGCTCTGAGCTAGCAGCAACAGATTCCAAAATAATAACTGCTACCACTATGTAGGTCTAGCAAGCACTCAAAATGTTAAAAAAACCCTACGACCCTTTTTATTTCTTCATTGAAATTTGGGCCTTCTGTCTCATAGACATATCCACTGGAGCTGAAATTAGGAAAACCCATCCAACTGCAGAACTGCTGTGAGGAAAGAATTGCCAGTGCAAAGGCCGCACCACAGCACTGACTGGCAATGCCCAAGGCCTGTAAAGTTACTTTTTACTTCTTTGAAAGATTTGTATTATATCTTTTGTAGGACAGGATGAGTCAAATTTGGTCAGCTTAAGTACATATATTGTTTCTCTAATGTCTTAAATTTGCTTTCTATTCATTTATTTCCTTTCTCTGCATCAAATTGTTCAATCAGTTATCACTGTATTTGAACTCCTTTTTTTCTTAAAGCAACTCGGATTTCAGCCCATATTTTCTGAACAGTAACTCAGCTGGTTCACAACATAATTTGATGAAGAACATTTCTCTTCCAAAATAAAACCAGGCAGCTTCTGTTATTAAGAAAAAAAAAAAAAAAAATAAACAGGAGCCTAAAATCAAGGGCAGTACCTCAGAATATGCTTGTAATGTCAAAAGTATTTGAACTTTACTACTTGCTGATGTAGGGTCCAGTGCTGTTACAGAATTACAAGACAAAATACTCCTAAACTGGAAGGAGGGTGCTTCTGAGATAACTGGGAGCTTTTGGTAAAAGTGGTCCTGTTTCTCCTCAACTGAGACCTAACTCCTAACCCATACAGGCATGGTAAGAGCATATGGCAGAAATTTTGCAGGTGAAGTGGGCCAGAACTGTAAGTGTAAAGCAGAAAAAGGAAGGACTGTCTCTCTCACCTTTCATGAACAATGGCACTTTTGTCATTTTCCCTGTGCCCTAAATAGACTGGATTCAGTAGCTTTGAATTCATGACATTCCTTCTCACACTGCTCTCCAGCTCATAATAAGCTAGTAGCTTAGCAGTCTTTTTTTTTCCTTTTTTCTTTTTTTTTTTTTTTTTTTTTTTAAATTGGCTAGGAAGGCAGGCAAGCTTTACAACCAAAACAATCAATTTCAAACTGCCGAACCCAATCAGGCCAGTTTGAGAGTGACCCTTTAAACTGAGTGTGAAATTGGGAGATGGAGCTCCCCTTTCCTACTCCAGAGCTGGTGGAGAAACCATCACTTCCTTTTGTAAGTGGGTGCATTAATAGTTGTGCTGTTCTTGCAGACATTATGTGCTAACAAAACTATGTGTGCCTGGTTCTGTAGCAGGTTACAGGGGAAAAACAAAGCGAAGGCCATCTGGCTCCACCAGTTTGTATGTATAATGTCCAGATACTAATGCTTAATGCACTTGTAAACATAAGTTGTCTCTCTCTCAGGGTCTGATTTTAATTTGGGTAATATTCCCGTTAATAATAACATCTAATTACAACATCCATTAAAAGTTAGTAACATTAATTTAACAGGAAGAAAATCTAATAGACTTCTTAGAGCGGTATTGGCATTTTTCCATTAAATTAATGTTACAAACTTTTAAAAGGATGTCTTAAATAGGCATCGTTAGTGGTGGGAATATTAAACAAATTAAACTCAGGCCTTTAATATGAGGTGGGAGCCTATTTATGAATCCAAGCAAAGGTGTCTGCTGTGCCTTTCAACCCATTTAAAATGTTCAACAGGAAGCATAAGGTTGTGCAAAATTCACAGTACCTACGTTTCCTTCTAGTAAAGGCTCAAGTGAATGACAATTTTTTTTTTTTTTTTTTTTTTACAGTATCTCTTCCTGGCCGTGTGGTCCACACACTCCTTGCTTAGCTGCTGCTGTTTTTTTTTTTTTCATCAATGACATTCCGGCCTATTAATTTTCCTCCTTTTGGTTATTTTAGTTTTTGTTTGTTTGTTTGTTTTTTTAAAGAGGGTGATCATGAAGCCAAAGGATTAACAGCTCCTCCTACTACTAAGCAGAGGCCTTGATAGCTTTAAAACACACTCATGGAATTGGCTTAAGAGGGACAAATTGTATCAGGGGTGTATAGGTTTTGAAATGCATGTCCTTGTCTAAATCCAGACATTTTAAACATAAGACTGCTTAGATGGCCAAACTAAACTGTTAAGAGATTCATTTTTTAAAGATGATTCTTGGTTTACAGGCTGACTACAGACAGAACTTTTTATAATGCAAACACTGGACTACACAGATTATACTACACAGATTATACTCCCCTTGGGGTGAGGACAAAAGGAAGAAGTAAGTATGAGAGAAGTTAGTCAAATGCTTAATGAAATACTGGAAGAGGATCAGGAAGGGACTGTATTTTGTGCCCCACCTACTGTAGAAGCATCCAGCATGATTGTTGTTAAATACTTCAATACAAATACAGCAAAATTTAATAAAGCAGCAGTGACAGCAAAATAAGCAGAGCAATGCACTGTGGTCAGACTCAGCAAGCTTTAATAATGCACAGCCTCAAATTTTTAGCTATTGTTTTACTTCTCTGAGGTTTTCTAAGCAGACATCAGCAAACACCGTATTCAGAGTACCTGGAATCGATACCAGGATAGGACCTAGACATGAGCAGCATGTGTTTGACATCTCTGGGCTTGTGCAGCCCTTCTGACGGTATACTGTTGGAAACTTATTAAATCCCTGTTTAGAGAGGTCTGATCTAGCATAAATACTGGAACAGGCATGCATTCAAGCTTACAAATCATCACAACTCATTGTGTCATTCATTAGGCAAAAGGCTTAATTTGTTTGTGAATTGTTTTTACGCTTACCCTGATACATAGGCACCCTTCTCTTACTTGTATGTCTGCCCGCAACACCGGATTTCAGGCTGTGATGCCCAGCTGTTGGGCAAACCACACGTGGACTTGTTTCTGTCTCCTCTTCGGGCACCAGGATCATTTTCCCACCGTGCAATGTGCAGCTAATGAAGTAGTGAAAGAACCATAGGTTAATGAGTAGCTTATAATCTTGCTCTAGCATGCACACTGGGTGGCCTCATGATAAAACCTACCCTACAAGCTATGCGCCCTCTCTAACCTGGTGTGGGCAGGTCGCTATGATCCTTTCCCAGCGTTGGGCTGTGCAGACCCCAGAGCCAGGATGTGAACCTCCTTGTACCCTTCTCATCAGTCTCCTGGGCTCATATTAGTGCTACCTAAGAGCATGTTTGAATTTTGTCCTTCTCCAGGCAGCCCCTGTGTGATCTCGTGCCTACACACAGCCTTCCTGGGGGCTCACAAGTACTTCTTGCTGGGACGCTCAGCCCTTAAGGAGAAGAGGCAGCTTTGCATCCTCATCCCAAATTCATTTTTGTTCACGAAGCCCAGCCAATGAACATGAAAAACCAAGAAAACAACAACAGCCACCTAATCCTGTTGACTTCAGTGCTTATTACAAATAAACACTTGGAGGTGGGAGAGCTGTCTGTAATTTGAATGGCTACACATGTAAGTCAAGTTGTGCATGTCTCAGACAGCAACAGTATTTGACTAGTCTTAATGAATAATAATAGCAATATTAACAATAATAACAATAATAACAATAACAACAACAACAACAACAACAACAACAATAATAATAATAATAATAATAATAATAATGATATGATTAAGAATAAAGAATTTGGAGGGAAATCAGTATGTTATTTAAGGAGAAGATTACTTTAATGCTGAAATATTAAGTATAGCAGCCAGGAGAAAAATAGGAAGAAAGAAAGTCAGGAACAATCATGTTTTAATTCTGGTCGGTAAACTGAATGACAAGTTGTAACAAACAAGCTTGCAAACAGAGTTTTGGTTTTGGTTTTTGTTTGTTTGTTTGTTTGTTTGTTTGTTTTAAATCCTTTAGTATCTATTTAGCTACATTTTTGAGCTGAGATGAGAAAAGAGGTTTTACATTACACAAATGCTGAAATACTCCCGTGTCCAAGTAGTTTAGTGATGCTGTTTGGAAGAGGAAAAAAGCCTAGTATGCCATTAAACATATTAGTTTTCCTCTTTTGTTCCACAATAAGCTGCTGTTAGTTGGGAAAATATACAGCCATTTGTATCATCCTACAGCCAGAAGTATAAGCAGCAATAATATAGTGTAAATTTATAACCAATACAGGGTTACAAGCAGACTGTAGAGCTGTATGTTACCTCAAGGAATTAGATTATTATTGTAGTGGTATTAGAACAAAATAATTTACAATGTTAAGGTTTTTTTAAACAAGAGCATTTTGCTTCTAAGCTTTCTCCTAATATTTCCCAATATATTTTACTTAGGATATATTAGTTAAACTAAATCATCAGGTGATTTTTATGCTAGTAATTTGAAATATTCAAGACTAAAAAGAAAAACAAGTAGAGCCATTGTAAGGGCTGTTCTTTGCTTTTATACTCCCCCCTGTTATATCCAGACATTAACTAAAAATGATTCAGCAAAGGATACCTCTATGTGCATGTTTACATACCTTCACATATGGCTTCAACATGCCCATGAGCCATAAAGAATAATGGATAAAATCCCTAAGAGCAAACAGTAAACAACCAACTATACTGTCCTCCCTAACACAGGTTTTTCACAACGAAGTAAAGGCGTTCCTACGGCACCTCCACAACAGGGATTGGTTAAATCAATAGGGATAAGCTACTGTTAATTAGTCTGATCTACTTTAATAACTTTATTCAGAAGGAGGGAGGGGGGGAGGCTAGGGGAAACTTCCCTGCTGTCAGTATTATACCCTGTAGAGGGGCCTTATATCAGCAATTCAGTGGGAGGAAGTCATGTGGAAGCATTTCTGTATTGTTTCCACGAGCATTCATCTCCTAATTTGCATTAAACTAGTAGGGAGTCAACACTGGTTTGGGTCCATACCTGTAAATCTTCTATTATGAGATAAAAGTATTAAAGTGCGGCTCTCAGACAAACTTGCTTCCTCCCCAGGTTGAACAAAAGTGATCTCTGATGCAAATAAGATTAGTGGCGGTGTTTGGTAGGGGGATGTTTTGGCATGTTTTTGTTTTTAAACCAGGAGCTTGTCTTACGCAAAATTACCCATCCACATTTGCTGTCTACCTAAAGACTTGAGTCAACCCACTCCCTTTGCTAAAAGAAGCCCTGAAACCACCGTGCACACCCCCCACCGTGCACACACCCCCTGACACCCCCCACGCCCCCACACATCCCCCCATGTCCTGCAGCAACACGTGTTAGAGGAAGAAAGGCAAAGCAGCATTCCCGCAAACATTGCCATTGAAGGGGCAGACTCTCTGGTTCTGTAGCTCAGTGCCCTATTGATTTCCAGAGGATTATTCTCATTTACTCAGCATGCAGTGTCGGCCCAAAGTGTTCCCGTTAGGAAAGTTCTTAGTTTTCATGGACAGATTTATACCTGTATATTGCTCAGAAACTGAATCAATCAGACCAAATCAATTCATCTTTTTCTCTCTCTTTCTTCTGGTGCTATCTCCATATATGTTTGTGCATTTTCTATCTCTCCATCTATCTATAATTATACAACTAGAGCATGGCTTGGAGGGCAATAGCAGTAAACTATTGTTCAAAGGAGATTGAAAATTGCTCGGAGCAGAGAACTGTCTCCTTAATTAGTCTGGAAAACATCATGCACACTTATGGCACTATAGGAATAATAAATAATAATAAAAATATCTGCTGAAAGTGGGTTCATATTGCTCAAAGGAAAAGTGTGGGCAGCTGTTGGGAAGATGATGGTTCCCAGCAGTAAAAATGAGTGGATAAAGTGTCGGCTCCAGGAAGGATCTTGTCAAGCTGCAGATTCCTTCCCAACCTGATATCTGACAGTGCATCTACTTCAGGTATATTCACTGGAGATACTTTCTCTGATAGGGTATGAAGTTCACTTTGCTTTTAAATGACAAGGTAAAAAGTGAGAAGTAATAAGGCAACTTCCCAGGCTGAGTCAAGCAGCCTGCTGCAGAAGTGTCCTTGGTCTGACCTTTATAGGCTGCTGCTTTTTTTTTTTCTTTCCCCCCCCCCCCTTTTTTTTTTTTTTTAGGGAAAAAGAGTGCAAAGGCAATCCGGCAAAACTGCTCTTAGGGCCCAGCAATATAGTGACAGCCTTTACAAACTGCTCTGCAAGGAGACTGACAGATTCATCAGGTACGGTGTGGCCCTGCTGCAGGTCTGCCTCACCAAAATGGTTTAAGCTTTTTTACAGCTGCTTAACCTACGGGAGAAAGGGAGGGGGGCAGAGAGAGGCTGGGAATTTTGCTATCAGAGGCTGCAACGCTCTGTTCTCCCGTGAGAATACTCCTGGAGTCCGATCTGTTTAGTAATGCAAGAGATAGCCTGCCTATTAAGGCCAAACAAAGGCTATAGAAAAAAAAAAAAAAAATAACCTGCCTGAATACAGCTTATTTGGTGGAATTTACACATTTCTGTAAATGAATTAAATTGCTAGATACTGAAGTGATGTACCTCAGCAAAACCCATTCATTGGAAACCAGCAACAAACATAAACTTAGAGCCAAATCCTGCAGACCTTATTTAGTGATTACTTAGGCAAAGCTCCCAGCAACTTAAATGGAAGCTTTGCCTGAGTAAAAACTGTTAGATTTGGTTCAACATGAGATGGTAAAGCCCACATCCAAACATATCTTCACAGTTTCTTTGTTTTTCTGTTTCTATCTGGAAGTATTCTAGAAGCACTTTTGAAACAAATTGTTTTATTTTTCAACTGAGGTAAATTCATGTAGGATACCTTAGATCATTGCATCCACCCCTGACAACCCGCATATTTTAGGTGAAGCTCGGAGCCCATGGGTTGAGGTAGGAAATCTTTCTTTAGCTTTAGCAAGGGCCTGAATTTTACCCTTATATCTGAAGTAGATTAGAGGAATGGCTGGTTAGTGCCCAAAGCGAGCAGAGTAGGGAATGTTGCTTTTGGGTCCAAATTCAAGTTCGTTTTTTGTAGCTCTGCAGGAATTAAGATTTAGCTCATGGTATTTTTACTAGTATTATTGACCAGTCACAAGGACTTCAAGGACATGTGCTCAAATTCGCATTTCATCAGTTTACTTTTTCGCCCCCATCTATATCTTAATTGCTACAGCTGCTTGTACAAGTCAAAAGGATTGAAAATTGAAGGGGGTGGGAGAAAAACTAAGAACTAATATAAGGAATATATACTCTTTCAGATGTCTGCAGTTACTCTGCTGGAAGATGTTAGCTTAGATCCATTTCTAATCAAAAAAGGATAAGGAGGAAGAATTGTAACAGTCAGGATCTAGAGGATGCAAAGTACACTCAAAGAAATAAGAGGCTATTTCATTTCACAATACATCCCATGAACAGTATGATTATCCTCGCTGCAAAGAGTTTTTAGCTGTTGTACAAGAAGGGGAACAAGTGGCTGAAGATGGAAGCCTGGGACAGAGACAAGAGTTTCTTAAACTCTGCTTTCTTGATGGGGTAAAAAATCTTTCATGTGAGATTAATTGTTGGTCAAAAGCACTTTACCTTTAGGTAAGTAGTTTGTATATATTTGAAGGCAAAACTACAAAGCTGCAGAACCCCATCAGTTCTACGCAAAATTCTAGAAAAATGCAAGAAATGAGATGTAAAAATTCAAAAGCCTCTGCGAGGCGTGTAATTTGTTCAAGCTACTATAAACTTCTAAAGACTCAATTCTAGTACTAGAATCTAGATCAACAGTATCTGTACTGAAATATAGCTAAAACAGTAATTAATACAGTTATCATGCTTATTATTTTGACTGCAGCTTTTTCTGTATGGGAAACACTAATTGTTTATCTGTGCTTATATTAAGACAGCAAAAAAGTCCTGTCAATCTCACCACCATTGTTAAGGAATAATTTCTGACAGCAGTTTCTGTGTGATATTTTGGGAGGTAAACATCACCTTTACAATAAATTTATTTTCCTCGATGATGATGATGATAATAATAATAACAATAACACAATAATAACAACAATAACAATAATAATAATAATCGATAGGATGTCCTGATTCAAGTCATAAAAACAATAAATATATTACTGGTAAAGAGAAGAAGCCAGAAGCCTTACTGGTGACTAAGAGTGAAGTACAGATTTTTACTTTTTTAATACTCAGAAATGCATTTATAAACACTTTGTCTGAATGACAGAAGGGCAGATATAGAGCATGACCAAGCTAGACCTACAGAGTTCAGTGAGCTAAATCAAGACAAACCAAGATGTTTGGTGACTGTATTGTGAAATTCAGTATATTCAGAGCTCCTTTACTGAAGAATAATTTCCTCTTTGTCTAGAGAGGAAAAAAGAAAGCAGAGCAGCAAAACAGATTTCTGAGTCATTATTAGAAATAAGTGCTACGAGTATGATAAAAAGCTGAAATGCTAGCTAGTTACCAATACCTTATACTGAGTGATTTTTATGTTTTCTGAACAGCCAGATTATTGCCACTCATTTGTTAAAAATCAAGAACATAAGAGTTTAGCCCTTTGTAGTCATATTGAAGACAATTCCCTCCCTCACCTTGCCTTAAATATTACATATTTTACAGATGCTATGAACTGATCACTCCATCTTTTAATGCTTTGTCTTTCAAAAGAAATGGAATACAGGTTACATAAGCCAGATAAACAATTTCTTAATATATATTAGAAATTATGTACTTTTTGCATTTTTTGGCCTTTTAAGCAAAATTCCTTGAAGTTACCATTTGTTTAATCCAGATACAGGCTTCCCAGTCAACCTCAGTCAACTGAGACTGATTTTTGCAAGAAATAACAGTGAATGTGGCCAACTGTGCAGCAATCATTAGTATTTTCCTTCTTCTCTATAAGTGTATAGACTGGAGTGCTCTGTTGCGTGGTCTCAGAAAGGTCATTGAGGGCAAGGGATGATATAAACAGTCATCTAAAAGCATGACAAATCAATCATAATTAACACTCGGAGGTAATTCCTGCATAGAAAGCCCCTGCAGGGAAAGGTCACTGGGAGGGATCACTGGACAATGTGCAGATATGGGAGCAAACAGGTTTCCTCCTCACTGAAGGCCTCCCTTTTGGTTGATGAGTTCCTGCCCTCCCTTTCAGTGCCACCCGATGCTGGAGCATCTTGGGGTGCTGCAGGAAGGGAGTGGGGCAGGGCAGGCGGGACACTCCACAGCCAATGAGCTGTACATGCCTTCAGATTTCTGTCACCCCCAAACACATGCTGGATGTTGCATGTACCTTTCCTCAAGACACTGAAACAGCCATGTAAGACCCTTAACAAAGCCAGTTCAGGGATTCTCATGGCTCCATATAGAATGCTGCAGGAACTCACTTTTAAATTTCTATGCAACTGGTCAAAGAATCAACTGATTACTTGAGCTCCTACAGTGAGATGGGTGTGGGAAATCCCACCTTGCAAGTCCAAAAGGGTTCAGGCCTGAGGTAGAAATGAGAAGGTGCAATGGACAGGTAGACCTTCAGAAAGAGATTTTCAACCACTTAACTTTGCACATAAACAACTATAAACAGCAGTTGGGCACCCACATTCCTTCTCAAGGCCCTGCCCACCTCTCCCCATATTGCACAGGCAGGTGGGACTATAACCTGCAAAAGACATCCTGAAGCTAATTGGAAAGTCCAAGGAGAAAGTTGTGCTTTAGAGACAATCTGTAAAGTATTTAGGCACAGAAACTGAGAGGTGTAGGCATTTATTGACCACCAAAATCTACAGTCTTGAAGCATCTGCAGCAGGCACATAAGCCAGTCTTTTCTTAATTCACCTGTTAATATCTTTACCTGAAACAGTACGAAGTGCACAATAAGGAAATGAATTTCCCTCTCTCATACATTGTGCAGTGAGAGTTATTTAATCAAAGAAGAAAAAGTCAACACCTCTTCTTTTCTCTCAGACCTGGCCCAGCAAGTACAATACAAGAATGTCTTCCGGACTAAGCTGTGTGGTGAAATGCCCATTTTGTGCATCTTCCTGGGTCTCACAAGACAGAGAAACTTGCATATACCTAGAGCTGTCAAGAGCTAGGTATGTCCAGGAACAGACCCTTCAGTGCATGGTGTGTGTTTCTGGCATCGCCAAGGTTGTATGGCAGTCAGACAGGGTGTGAGGGGAAGACTTAATGCGAAATCAGCATTTGTTGACACAAAGAGTGCAACACAAATGCCCGAAATCCAAACGTTTGAATACGCAACGGACGTTCATTGCAGATCATCAATGAAGATTTGTTGGAGGACCAAAATCACACACTTGATCTATTGGATGAAGTCAACAGTTTCCATGTAGATTAGACATGAGGGAAAAGTACAGCATAGCCAATGCAACAGAGATAATTCTAAAGTTGTGGTCACACTAAGTCAATCATTTAAAGCTTCTTTTACAGAATAAATTACTTTTTGAAACTAAACACTTAAACCCAGAACATATGATAAATGATGTGCTATTATTACTAGAGGCAGAAGTCTGGGGGCCCATTGCAGTAGATGCCCACCATACACTTTGTGACAATTAGTCTGTGTCTACTTCATCTTACAGTCAGGATTATTTAAATGCTAGTGACTAGTTTGGTAGTAACAGCACCTGAGCACACACCACTGCTATACCCCTTAACCTTGACCCTACTCAACTCTCACCCTGACTGGGATTAAATCCACCAGGATCTGTATCTAAGCAGTGGGCATAGCATGCCTCCCTGCCTCTGCAGAACTCTTGGGCTTTCATCTGTATTAGTGGAAAAGCAGTGACGCAAATAGTTGGAGTATCTCAGTTGCCGAAGAAAAAAATAGCTGGAGTTTCCTTCCGTAATGGAAAATAATGGAAAGCTGGACTTTCCTCTTCACTAGACAGAGACTCTTGTGATGATGTCTGGCATTTCTTCACAACTGTGGATTTCCATGAACTATTTCAAAGTTTGCAGTCTGATCATGGACCGAAACAAGGTAATTTTCTTCATCAAAATTTACACTGAATATGATATGATTAAATAGCTACATCAATAATGCAGCATAGAAAACAAACAAACAAACAAACAAAAAGTTTGACACAACAGAAGTAACATTCTTCACATAACAGTTATTATACTATACGGTCCTGATTCTGTTGGCACTTTCTTCTATGGGCTTCACTTTGAACTCGATGATCACACTGAGTGTATCTCACAAACGAAGACTAGCTCCACTTAGATTCTGAACAAAAATGCATTTACTATGTAACAAACCCAATGCATGCATAACCAATTTAAATGCAATTTAAATACTATTATGGGGGTGAAGCATAATTAATTTTAAAATCATATTTAAGTGTTTTTTAGTTTGTGATCTCCTGCCTCATTTAACGTGAAGAGAACATCACTAAATCATTTACTTTGCACATAGGGGAGGTTTACTTTCTGCTCAAGTGTTTAGCATTTTTATTCCTTTTTGTTTTGTTTTTTAAACCAGACGATTTTCCATTGTTGCCATGATTACATCGTAAACTGTTTAAAAGCCCCTGTTCACAAAAGAATCCTGCAGGAATGCTGAAGCTCTGACTCACTTCCATCTAGCAGCTTTGTCAAATTTCTCTAGCTTGAAACATGATGAAACAAATTAGCGACAAACGTTCAGTTGTCTGCTCTTATAAGGCCTATAAACATTTTGCTTTGTACACATAACAGCAAATATCAGGCAGCTGAAATAAATCCAGCCAGTGAGTTTAAAGGGGAAGATTTTCCAGCGATGAATGGTAACAGATCATGATGCAGGTATGTGATGATGTAGCATTACAACACAGACACATAAATGGAATTAGCAGCTGTAAACAAGTGTAAGTTGAAAGGTTACAATTACACAGATTAAGCCTTAACATTTATTTACTGGCCAGTGGGTACTGTACACAAGCAAGTAGCACAGCACCACCCAGGACTTAAGCCTTGATAAAAAGCACATAAGTGTGTACAACTTGCCATCTAAGCTGGCATTTGACTATGATGGAATTAAAGCACAAACATTAAGAAGATTTTCTTAGCACAAGATAAGCCCTTTTCTGGTTTGGGTCCTCAGGGTACTCTTTCCCTGAGGTTAAAAAGCACAGGACAGATTAAAAGACACTGCATGTGACCAGCAGTTGCTAGTTTTTGTTGCACTGTACTTCACATCTCTCTCAAGGTTTATCACATATGATGGTTGTCATGAAAACATCGTCATTTACCATCAGACAAAGAAAACAGTGTAAGACTTTCTCTTACTTGGAGCAAACCCATTGGAACGAGGGCCCCACAGGGCACAGACTGTCTCTTCAGGTGCATATAGATGATACAATATAGGGATGGAGAGGGATGCTTGTGCCAACTCTGAACAAAGAACTCAGGTGGGCAAACCAGTCCAGAAGAAATGGCATTCAAATGTGATTATAGCCAAACTAGATCTGGTATCTTACATTGCATTGTACAGTGAAGCAGATGTCATTCAATATATGCTTGTACAGTGGTTAGCACAAAGAAGCCAAGCAAGCTCCAGTTGCAATGATCATGCAAATAATATCAGGATCTCAGAAATTAGGATACTGAAGTTTTCTTGCATGGTACACGCTCAAAGCAATGCCTCAAGAAATGGTGCCACTACCTGAGCCCAGATCATGCATCTGAAGTGAGATATAAAGTAATGAATGTGTATTTTTTTCCTAGCACAATTCAAGCCTATTCTGCCTAATAGGACACAGATCCCATGGGGGAACTCAGCTTGCATACATCCCTCTCTTTTCCTGAGATCTGTGAGGAATGAAAGGGAGCGGGGAGAAGGATCCTACCATGATGGGTTATACCTGGCAGCAGGATTGGCCTACACTCATACGTTGTGTCCCTAAAGGAGTGACGATATGTGCTTCTCATTAAACATGTCACTGCACATAAAATAAAATTTAAAAAACACCCCAAACCCAACACAAAACCTGCTCTAACCAAACAGACAAAAAACTCACACCTACCCTTTTCAGAGGATTTCTGCACCACAGCACAGATGACAAGATTTATCCTCTGAAAAAATTTAGAGGCAGACTGTTTCTTTTATCTGCAGAACATACCTTACTGGGAGTATTAAGGACAAATCAAAGCTTCTGTCTTGAACTGGTGTTATGAGACATCCTCATGCATGGGCACAAATGTCTGCAGATTTGGGCAATCTGCTTTCTGCTTGCATATATTGTTTTGCACAATATATATGCAACATTGAAGAAAACTCTTTGAAAACAAAGTCATGAACAAACTCACCAACCCTTGACTCTGCTCTAGTTCAGTCTTTTGGCACATTCTTACTGGCTTCAACAAACCCAGGGCTCCCTCCTTGGCTTTACTCAAGAGCATTCACTATGCTTAGTGAATTCTTATTCATTCTCTCTCTAAAAAAGTATGTGTAAATTAGACACGATATGGAGGATTTTAACTGTACTTTATGCTGCCTTGGCCTATGTCCCCACCATTTCGTTCACTAAGTAGGTTTAGGCTCAGTATTTTGGTCAAATTGCCAAGGAAAGTCTTGCTGCTGTAGGAAGCAGAGATGATGATTCACTAAGCAGTCCTCTTTCCTCCCAGCAGGTCTGAGTGACAGGGCTGCAGAAGTTTGCTATTTTCCAGATGAAATCCAAGTTTAAAGAAGATTCATTCCCAAGGCCCTCGCAGCATGCCTGAGTGTTAATCCTGGTGTCCTGGCCAAACTCCAGCCTGGGTGATTACACTGTGCCTGTTGAAATTCGCTCTGTAGTCTCAATTGGATAAGTCGCTCTTCCAGCTCCTGAAACTGCTGTGTAATGTTGTTAACACATTTCACAAGGAGCAGTATTTTTCATTAGTGTTTAAGATAACCTCCATATTTCCAGACACTTGGAGAAGGGCAGGATGACCAGAGAAATTGAAGAATTTTTCAGTATGCTATTTTAAGCTTTTTTCAGCAGCATATGTAGCACCTTTTCTATGGGTCTCCACATTTATTCAGACTGAGGTTACACATGTTTGGCTGCAATACTGCAAAGCCCTATTTAAGATGTCTGCAGTCACCAACACTATCAGATCCTCGTTTCTGCCCACTGGCTCCACTGGGCCACACTGCTCTGTTACATGACGAAGTAGCTCAGGGAATACATGTGCCCAAAAAAGAGATGATTTCCTCTTCCGTAGGTTTTTAGCTGGACAAGGACTGACCCAACGATTGTGTTGACACAACATACAGACAATTATGGGGCTAATTACATAGAGAATGCTTAAATCATCCTTGCTACAGGAAAAGTGTCACATACCTTGGCCTTAAGCATACCAGTACAGGTAAGAGGGAAGGCTGGTCTTCCAATGAGGACACCTGTGAGAAGTGGTAGTCTTGCAGAAAGAATGGGTTTTGATCACCTAATTGAGGAAAATAACAAAACATTCACCATTTGAATGACTCTAGCTGTAGCCTTTTGCGTGTGGGTTTTAAAGACCTAATGCATCAACTCAGCCAGTCAATGACTTTTGCAATGATTGGAACAGGTCAAGTTAGAGTCTCTCCTTGCCCTGCTGTGGAGCAGTGACAGCATGAAGCTGTTTTCTCTCCTCACAAGGGTAAGGAGTCTGGTGGCATATATTGTTCTAGAGACAATATCTAACCTAGCAAAATTCGTAAGTAAACTGATAATAGAACGGATGTTTACAATAGTCAGCACTTGTTGCCATTACAGGCCTGGACTGTATTCAGACCACAGAAATGAGAAAACCCATGTGAACATCCTGGTGGTCTGTGTTAGTCAGCGGCTTGCAGCTTGATGCAACAAGCATTATAATTATCATTTGCAAATCATCTTATGGTTTGGGCCTTGACTATCTAAAAGACAAATGGTTTTTTTTCTAACATCAGATGTCCACAAATACAAGGCCTAATTCAAACACAATCTGTTATATTGGACTTCATGACAAGCATAATAAACTGCCATCCATCTCAGTAACTACACTCAGAATTTTATAGCAGCAGAAGTTACCTGCTTTGAAACACTGCATGTTCTTGGGACACTTGCATGGGAATTTATTATATCTTCCATGCAGTAATACCCTGACTTGGAGGACTGTGTTAGATTTTTATATGTCAAAGCATATTGGCCCCTTTTTGAATTAGATTTAAATGTTAAATAGGCTCAAGAATTTATTCTGTGCTCATTCCTTTACAGTTCAAGATGGATTATCCAAATTGATCATACCACAAACACAGTCATTAAAAGAGTTCAACATTTATGATGCATCATGTCAAGCAATGTCATGATTTAATGTAAGTTGATACATCATAAATTAAGAAGCCAATGAAACAAACTCCTGAAGGCCAAGGAAAGCATTTATTAAAGAAATAGTCCGTAGTGATCTATGCACAAAATTCACTACTATCCAACAGTATATGTGGATGCAAGTATAGATGTAAACTAGAAGTACATGTGGTACTTCAAAACAGAGAACTGCTAAAGCTGAAAGCAGCTATGAGTAAAATAGAGTGGGAAAGGAAAAACAGATTTCTAATGATGGTATAACTGGAAATTGTCTGATTATGCAACACTGGACTTTTTAAACTGCATGATACTGTAATCTTGCAGGAAGTTTGCTTCATTTTAAATTATCCCATCAAATAAAAGGTGAAAAAGCAACATTTTTAAATACACCAGAAATGAGGGGAGGAACAGGAAAGAAAGCAAGGAAATCAAATGGTAATGGCCACATAGCATTTTGATATATAGGATACAACAGTGGAATACACTGTTATAGAAAGTGATGGGCAGTTTCCCAATCTGAGTGCAGAAAAGGCAGAGTTCTGGATTGCAAATGTGTATGCTTCTGTTTTTTAAAAAATAAAAAGTAGTGATATTATAGTATCTCTTAAAGTAAGGCAATATTTTCTGTTTTCCTTTTTCTAAATGTGTTAACAAGTTCTAACTAGAAGTAAATAGTTAGATTTTGAGGTTCTACACAAAGTTCATCCAAAAGCCTTATAAGAATTGGCTAAGGAATCATAGGAACTACTAATACGGATTTAGTAAATTTTGACACACTGCAGAGCAAGGTAATCCTATCATTTTTTAAAACAACTAAACCTGGCAGAAAAAATAAAATACTGAAAAATATCTGGAGATCATATCAGACAATAGTCGGTCATAATAGAGATATTCTCTGTTCAGTTGCACAACTCCGATGGTAAATGCAAATCCTCAGTGTAAAACACAGAGGAAGGGAGAGGTGGAAAAAGGTAGGCTTTAAACACAAGTAGGCAAGGCACCTATGTTTTGGCAGGCCATTACTAGCATGTTCTGCTAAATCCACTTCAAAAGTAGGCTGATCAGTTTGAAAGGGCTCAGAAAAGAGTCATAAAAATGACTTAAGGCCTGGAAAACAAATTCAGGCTACTCCATGCAGATTTTAAACATAAAGCATGGCTAACTAATAAAATATCCCTAATCCCTGTGATGCAAGTGGGCCTTTGAATCTTCCATCAACTCAAATTGCAAGCAGTTCCCTAAATTAGTATCGGGTTAATTGTTGGCACAGAAGCTACTTCTGCAATGTGCTGGATACAGCCGGATCACCCTTCACAGCCAGCTGGCACACCCAGGACAGCGATATACAATGCTCAAGTCAAAATAGACAGGGATGAAATTCAACCACACCGTTGCTTCTATTTCCACAAGTAACCAATGACATTAGCTTTCTTCCCAGAATAAGGTTGTTACACAGGAATCTTGTCCTTATTCTGGCTGGTTTAGGGGCTGGGTTTTTTTTGGTGGGGCGAGGGAGGGCAATGAGGGGCAAGAGGGGAGTTGTGACATTTGTGCTAATTATCTCAGTTCTGCATACGTTTGTGGGTTAAACATCTGCATACACGCAACCTCTATAGAGTGAACTGCTTTTGTTTTCATGCACACCGTATTAAAATGCATATGAAAGCGTAAATTACATGTCTTACATAACAATCTGTTTTAGTCATAAAATGAGATCTCTCAGAAGAAAATCCTCGACAAAATTCTTGTGAAATGTATGCTGCTACTGAAACACATTTTTGCATAAACATATGTTTTCACTCACTGGGATCTAAGAGATCATCTTCCAACATTGAACTTTGAAAAATAAATCTCAATAAATTTAGGGATTTTCTTAAATACATGCATTTTTCTTACCATACAAGCCAAGTGTGTTTATGTGGGTGATAATTCAGCAAATTCAGATTATATGAATTTCACTATCAAATCTCTGGAACTTGCAGGTGCGATATTGTTCATACCACAAGGAACGTGTTATTCACATATGAACCTTTTTGTTTTCTTTTTAAATCTTTTCTATATCACAACTGTTTGAAAAAAAAGATTTTTTTTGGAAAAAAAAAAAAAGTTAATTATATAAGAGCTTCTTTAAAATTTCCCAATTTCCTCACTTAATTTATATTTCCAGGCTGGGGGGTGGGGAGGTGGAGGGGGAACTGATAGTCTTCTTTTATTTAATCTGCTGTGTGTGAAGTTGCAGAAAATGAAACTTTTGCCCTGATCTGAGTAATTATTGGCCACCTCGGAGCCCTGCTGAGTCAGGTTACAGTGTGGAATACCCATTTCTCAGGAAACTCCCATTCCTCCCTCAAAAGGGGCCACTCACTGAAAATCCCTTCACAGTCTGCTACAAAAGCTTTTCTGCTATTCTTCTTCACAATAATATATATTTTACCCTTCTGAGATGAAAAGACGAAGGGGCTCAAGCTAAGAAAAGTTGACCAGGAGGCTGGTGACAGCAGTCACTTGAGATCCTTTCAGAGATGCTCTCAAGCATAAATATTTAATCTCCTTCATTCCCCCTAGTGTGAATAATTTTTTTCCCCTTCAAGTATCAAAACAAAGTTATTGAAATGCATATAACCCTGATATTTGATCCATGGCCTCTAAGGGTCAAATACACACTGACCAAGCTCTTAAAGCCTGCAGAACTTTCAGGTGGTCACTTTGCACACACCAGCTCATCAATCAAGCAATAATCAGCAGGACAAATGGGGGAAGATGCTGGTACAGACTACTTAAAAGCCTTGGGCAGCTGGTCCACTTCAAGAGTCCCCTTTATACAATTTCAGCCTTTAGCCCTCCATGTTTAAAGGGAATTAAATACACTTGTTAGTTTCAATAGTTTATCCCCACATCTGTTTGCATTAGCAAACAAAACTGTTCTTGCTTCAGCATCCCTCTTCTAACATTAGGATCACTTCTGAATTAAGCAGTGCCTTGCAAACACTTTAGCAATTTCAGTTTTCGTTTAAGGCATGCCACGCACCCAATCTCCCTGCCCCATCTTGTCTTTGTAATAACTGATTTGGTAGAAGCTGAAGACAGAAAAAGACACATTTATCTTAAATAACTTGCCCAGCACAGAAACAGATTATAATAAAGCCCTTTGAGTTAATTCCCCAAAATATAAAAAACCTGGTGTACACATATCTTGAATTGGGTATTTACTTTCTTGGGCTGTTGGTTGGTCATGTTGATGACAAGCTAGTAGCAATTCTGAAATGCTGATCACATCTGTTTATCAAGTAATATGCAGTGATTATTCTTAGCTTTGCAATAGAGGAGGATTAATTGGTTGGCAGCACAAAGTATGAAATCATTCTGTCTCTCACCAAGGAACAAGCAAAACTGACAACCTCCTCCACTCCCAGTATGTCATAATTAGAAATTAGAGCTGCATCAAACTGTTCGCTACAGCTGTAAACTCTGGCAAAAGAAAAAACCCTCAAAAACTATCTGTCATTTACTTAATAGGCTTCCTATTTACTGTGAGCATGCTGATATTAAGGATTGGGCTTTGGAGCAGATAGAGAGCATGATATTTCCAAGATTTTCCAATGTTAAAAAACTGCTTTAAAGTGTCTCTCTTTCTTTCCTTCTCTTATTATATTTCAGAGTGAAATTCAAAAAGGGTCTGAATTCTCAGAATTTAGAAATTAAAATGTGGCGAGCTCTCCTAACACTGAAAGCACGCAATGAATGCATAACTGAAAAATGCTATCTAGGAAAAAGTAAAACATAAATAGAATGGGAAAATTCAAACACCGTACCCAAGATGAACTTTGGAAATCAATTTCCTTCTGAAATGAAGTTGTTATATTCTAGGTGAGTGTTATGTTTTTAGGGTTTTTTTTGAAGGAAACCAGAAGGAAAGAAAAGAATGATCTGAGTGTTTTCCTTCAAAATTCCATTATCAGAGAAAACAGAGTTAAGCAGATACCCCATTAAATAAAAATAAGAAATAATAATGGGAAAATGGAAAATGAGAAGGCATTCAAGCCACAGAGCTGCCAACCCATCCTCCTCAATTGCCATGGGGATCAACCCAAAAATAGAAAACAGAATGGTCTGAGATCTGCCTTTTTTTAAAAAAATAAAGTCTTTGAGTTTGGGCCTAATTTTTCTTTATTGTCTACGTACAGACACAGTCTGTACAGTCCATAAGCAGTGCCCCCGTGTGATCACCCATCTGGAGGTGCCAATGTTCTGCACCGAGGACAGGAGGCGCTTCGGGGAACAAATCGGTTGCTTGTGGCAACTGAATGTGCAATTACAAGACTGCCAAAAAGGCCTTGACACACGTGGGTCTTGTCTTACCTTAGTAAACCAAAGAGCAGCAAGGAAGATTCCCAGTTGCTAGTGGCAGATATTAATCCTTTCTTAGCACAGCCCCTTGCATGCTTTTGGCCTGGGCTAAATAGCATTGACTTAAACCCCTCCAAAACATGGCCTGGGAACAGCCGCGCACTCGGGAGCCTTCCCAAAGGGCAGACTGCATGGACCCAACCTGATCTGCAAGGAAAGCAAGATTACTAGCATGGACACAGGCTGGTCCATACAGAGCTCCCATCAATCACCTTGGACATGCAATGAAAACTTTGTTGTCGCTATTTGAGGGTTGTTTTTCAATGACTTTGTTTCAGTTTTGAGAGAGAGACAAGTAGGGAAACCTTAGGCCTCCAAACTTTTTTTTGTCTATAGATCAGTTATAAGCATGTTGAATAGTCCATCACTTAAAGTAAGTTACTTATTTAAAGGCTACAGTGATCTTATTTGCTGTGTATGAATGCAAAACTTAATACTTTTGCTTAATTAGGAGTATTTCTGTCATTTAGGAGAAGTGTGTTAGAATCTGAGTGCAAGAAAGAGTAAGCTGTAACAGCAATAATACAGCCATGGTAATGTAAATGTCGAAGTAAATTTGTAAGACAGTGATTTCTGTAGCCCATGTGATTTAGGAAGATTAATGAAAATATTGAGTACAAAAAGTATGAAAGGTGTGGAGAGAATGGGTTATTAAAATCTTCCCCAGTGCAACCATTAATTTCTTTTGTCATCAAGCTCTCATGCTCTGATAATCCCTATGACAGAAAAACAACAACCTAAAGTGTTCACAGAACATTGAATTTAGTAATAAAGAGTATTAACCTGTGTCCTCACTCCTGTTGAAGCTACCTGAAATCTGGCACCAACAAGTAAAAGTAACAATTTTTTGACTGGGCCTCATTTTACTTTGTGGAATAGAATGGCTAAGACTTTGCTGAGCCAGTCTGGACCCATTACCAAGTGATAACTCACAAGCTGAATAAGTTACAAAAAAATATTCTGTCATAACTGCTAGATGTAACAGGTGACCTTACAGGCACAGGATGAGGTGGCAGGCATATGAAATTAGTATCACTGTCAAGCTGTTTGTAATCCAAGCCCTCTGCCCAGGGGCCCAGCTTTGCTAATGGGCACATAATCAAATAGAAAGGAGGCAAAGGCGGGGGGTAGGAAAAAGGGTAAATAGACTTCTTTCCCTGTCACTTCTACCATGGGTCTTCAGCAGCAACTCTGCTGTCAGCTGACTGGAGAATTAGGAATCTAACATCTGTGTAATGCGAGGCAAAGCTGTACCTGTGCCACTGCTGTGCAAGGCACATGACATGCCAGCGGCCCAGCTGCTCGCCTTCAGGTGAGCCACGAAAAGCTGGGGAAAAAGAGATGATCCAAAGCATGATAAACCAGGTAGCACATGTCTGGGAACTGGACTGTCTTGCTGGGCATTAGTCGTGCTGCATGACATGTCATTAGGTTAACAGATCTTTCAGGAAACAGAGTTCTGTCCACCAGGCTGATTTTTTTAGAGATTTCATCACTGGGCTGAAAGCTGAAAAGTGTCTAAATACTTACCCTTGTCCAAGTCATGCAATCCAAATTACACAACCTCTAGTGACAACAGAGCAAACTGTGAGAGGGCAGATTCACTCATGATACTTCCATTGCCTGATACTATTTGTGAATGGACAAAATACACTGGGTCCTAGACCAAAGTTTAAAAACAAAACAAAACAAAACAAAACACCAAAAATCAGCAGAAAGTAGTTTTTCTGCTGTTTAAAGAAGCATCAAGTGTTTTAACTTCAGAATCTGCAAAATCAGCATTACTTCAGGTTTTGTATGCATGTGTATCATTTTTGCTAGGGCAATGAAACATGATCCATATCTGTAAATATCAATAGCAATACTGTTGTGTCAGTTTAAGGCAGGGGAAGCACCAAATTAAGTCTAAAAGCTGTTTCAGTCCTTATTTTCTGTGGTACAAGCCATGCATTTACAGATCTTCCTCTATCCTGTACTATCAACTCACACATTAATATAATTTAGTAGTATTTATCTCACGCTCAGCTTCAAACCTATCTATTTTTTAAGTTGTCTCTGGAACATTTAGTCTTGAGATTTTCAGTGATGCAAGGGGAAATTTCTGAACTATTTACAAGATTCAGGCACTAAACATGTTGCTGATGTTTGTATGTTTTTTTTTCAAAAGATTTTGCAGAAGCGTGCATGTTTTTTTCCTTGTGTATTTCACTACTCCCAGCTCCACTGTCTTTATGAATGGAGAAGCTTGCTCTGGTGTCAAAAATACCACTGGGGCTACATTTCCTATAGGGCTTTGTTTGCTCTCATCCCCACCTCCCAGCTCCTGTAGAATACCCTTCAATGTTTGGGATTAAAACAAAGCCAGCAAAGCTTCCTCCACCAAACCTGTTTTGAAGAGGCAGCAGCCACTGGCTCTGGTTTTGCCATGGATGAAAAGAGGGCATCGCAGCTGTAAAGCAGCGCAGACACGTGAAATGGGTTCCATGCGCGGCTTAGCCACCAGTGGGGCGGCCATGTATGACTGGCCTTCAACGCCACACCGGCCTTCACCTCTTACAAACCCCAAGCGCCCCTTTTGACTGCCGTTCCTTTGCTGAAAATTGGCATTTGTCATAATTATGATAGCCCCGGTGACCAGGAACGCAGGCCCACCTTTGAGCGCTGCCAGGCCCGTGGTAACGCTGGCGGCGGGATCAGCTGCTGCCAGCGAACCGCGGCCGCCATGCCAGCGATGCTCCCGCCCAATGGCCACACCTGACCCCTGCGAGCCGTTCACCCCCGATGATTGATCGGCTCACAGCAAAACTAATAATTACACAGCTCTTCGTGGCCATTCACCTTCGGAACATGAAATTTATCCCAGTGGGAAGTGTCCAGGCCATGCAGGAGTCAACTGGTGAGCCAGAAACCTACTAAAGCCCCACAGGTGCAACTCAAACCTTCTTGGCCTCATCCCTTGCCCCAGCCTTCTTTAAATTCTGGCTCTCTGCAGGTATTTCCCAAAGACAAATGATCAATGTATTCCTTTGCATTCACAGGTATTATTTCAATGTTTCCATTTTGTATTTCTAAGCTCAATCTGAAAAACTCAACCAATCTTATCCCATTTACCGTCTCCAGCCACTCACTGTGCACTTGTTAGTTTTATAGCACGTCTTGGTGACCCACAAATCTCTAAGTTTATTAGAAATATCCATTTAAAAACCTTTTTAATAAGAAGAATTTAAATATAGGTTTTTTTTTTAAAAATGTCAGTAACCAAGGTGCCTCAAGATTTTTTTGCAACAAATGTTCCCTTCTCACACATGGAAAAGACCTCTGCCCCCCCCTTCCCTTACAAATTCAGAGCCCTTCGGAAGTGTGAGTGCAGACTCTTGAGGGGATTGTTGCACTTGACAGAAAACTTCAGCAGGAAAACATACACCCTGTGCACACACCACGTAAATATGGGGAGGGACAGATCAAGACGGTAGAAGGTAAAACTTTCTGCTGAGGGGCTATGTACAATGAGTATCTGCATAACTTGTAGTTATCCCTAGATGCCCATGGAAGTAGTGAAAGAATGGAAGGGAGATGATAGTTTGAATTTGTACATTTCCCCCAGCCAGCAAACAAGCACATATCAGCAGAGGCTTTGTTTGCAAATGAAGTATCAGTGAACATCCTGAAGCTACACTTGTGGGAGGTAACACAGAGGAAAAAAGTTATGTATATACATATTCACACATGCACACACGTACACACACACACAGAGTCCATTCTAAACAAGGACTTCAGGACATGATCACCACATGCTGAAATGCTCTGGGACCTGCTTGCTTTAAGCTGATGTCCCTTAGACTCTTAAGCCAACAAAACAACCAGCTGCCAGGGTGCCTGCTCCTCTGCATCCTACAGACCAGGAGAAAAATGGGTATATCCAAACTAGGGAAGAAAAGAGTTCTGTCAAATCCTTTCTTTGTGTTTCTGGGATATAGCTTACACGTACTTTAACATGACTTATGGGGTGCCAAAAGTGCTCTGGACAGCTGCACACTTCTGACAGACTAACACTTCTTAGGAATCACCTCTGATCAGTAAGCTGGAAATAACACATTTGAATTTTTATTTACTCGAATCCTTCACATTTGAATCGTTCTTATTTACCAAGTAAGGAGAAGGGTCTGGTGTTTGCTTTCTTACTGTGGAAAACTCTTCCAACTCTACCTATCTTCCGTTAGTGCTAGGTTGTTACTGTCTAAATTTCACTAAGCAGCATCTTCTTCCGCGAACAGTCAGTAAAATTAATCTGCTTGTGAAACAAGGTCTTGGTTAGCACAAGTAAACATTTCAGACTTAGAAATTGTGTTATGAAAAAAATGGTGGCTAAATCCTTATGGCTTTACTTGCTTTTCTGTGTATCCTATTTCTTTGTCCAAACTGCTGTTGCATTTACAAGTAGCATCTGTAAAATGTCTGAGGTCAGGATTTTGCCAAACGCTAGGAATATCTTGTAAGATGCTACCTGACAAGCAGAGTTAAATGAGAAGAAAACATGCAAAGACCAAAGAATGACCTCAGTCTTTGTTCACGATAGCAAAAATGCTGCTAGGGTCTGCTCAGACTGGCAAAGGATCAAGCTTTACCCTCCCAAGTTTGCTTCTGTTTTGCTGGCTGCACTATTTTCGTGTAGCTCATCCACAGTGAATAAAACTTTCTTTTAATTTAGAAAGAGGTCTTGTGCTCTATTTTTACTGCAAGGAAAACAACTGATTTCCCCTCCCCCCTAGCAAAAAACAGTGCAGGAACCCAGTTCCTGGCAGCTGCTGCTGACTTTAAGCACCATATATAAGGTATTAAACCATCCACTTTATGTTCTAATAACATTAACAGTCTCACATGAACCAGGACATTCAGAGTTAAAGCTGAAATTCTCTCCTTAAGTCACCACATTGTATCTAGGTACAGTATTGCAGCACTTAATCAGGGGGCCTCAGAGCAGTGGGGGGTTCATACCATATGTGCTATAATACCTAAGCACAGCGGGGTGAGTTAAGGACAGAGTTTTAGACTTAACTCTGAATTTTGTAGGTTCTGCCAGTCCTATGCTTAATGTTTTTGAAAAAAAATTGCATTATGTGTGTCTGGACAGTTACTTTCCTCAAAAAAAAAAAAAAAGACATGTTGTAGGGGTGGGGGACAACTAAGGGTGATTTCTCAAGAAAAGATGAAAGTAGGTATTGAATGCCAACCATCTACAGTGTAAGCATGGACATGTTGATATTGTACAAACATTTATACAATTATCAAAAACATTAACTTATTCCAGATGACTGTAATAAAGCTATATTAAAAATACGATTTCAACATTAAGTTTATAATTTTTAAGCAATTTACTCAAATTATATTGTGTTTGATTTTCTTAACATCTTCCAGGCCCCAGCCTAGAGTTTGGTGAGCACCGCAAAATACACTCTCTAATGAGATGCTTACATTTTAAAAGTCAATACCATTTGTGCTAGATTTGTGCTTCTTCGTGGCAACCATGTTAGCAAATATGTATTTGCTACATATTAAACAAGTTTCAGATTCAAAATTGATCTTCATAGGAACCCTGTAAAACAATCTGCAAAAATGTGAGGAGTCTAAATCTGCCTGTGTAACACTGAATTCTCCTAGGGCAGCTCTACGTATCTCCTAGTGGTATTATGGGAAGACAGAAAAGACAGAAAAAGAGACCTTTTACTTCTTCTTAATGTAACAGAAGTCAACAGATATTTAAACATACAGCATCTCAAATCTAAAAAAAAAAAAAAAAAGAACTATAACAGATAACAGAAGTTGAACCAAAACTGTACAGCTAGTATTAGTTTCTGGAAACAACACTTCTACAAGGTACATCTTGTCTGTGGTTAAGGTGATATTTTCTGTTTGTTAAACAGTTTTCAGTCTCAGCTAGGCATCTACTATTTCTAGAGCAAAGTGGCAAAGTAAATTTCCACAGTACATACTACTTACCTTCTCCTCAAAAGAAATTCACTGGCCCTTGAGTCAAAATCCCTTTTCACAAGTAGAGGGTAGATCCTTTGCTATAATTATTTATTATGGCTGCATCATCTGCAAGTGAAATCAATTGAACAGAAAATGAGCACCATCCAAGCACATCACTAAGGCAGGCTTGCTGCAAGGTCTGATATAATATATTGTACCTTGGCGAACAACCGTCAACTCACCTGATGACTTTTAACGTGGGAAACCATCAAGGTCTAGAGGGAATGTTTGAGACAGACATGTGAAACACCCCCTCTAGAACAACCCCCAGTGAAAATACAAGTTCACCTCTTCAGAGAAAAGCTCATTAAAAACTAGCAGATCTCAGTGGTTTTATTGCAAACCAATCAACCTGAACCTGTAAAGGAGTCTGACCTCACCCAGATTCATGGGTCTTCTATTTTTTACTTTACCTGCTAGTGATAAGAATTGATTTCAAAGGTTCTAAAATTAGCTCTGTGCATCAAAGGGTGGTTATAGCATGTCTTGGCAATGTTGCAGTTTTACACGTTTTGCTGTTCTGTGTGTGTTCTTTAATTGGAAAAGTGTAACCCTTAAATCCAGGAATCGGTGACTGAGTTAACTTTCCTCCTGGAGGAGCGCTTGGGAATTGACTTCCTTATAAGTGAGGTTGTTTCCCTGGGATGCAGGTGGAAACCGGAGTGTAGTTCTCATAAAGTTAACAAGGTCACTTTGCTGGGCTCAGGCCTCATGTAATTTCAGTCACCTATTGCCAGTGAAGGTAGGTAAGCATTCTCTGCCTCTACAGAGCAGCCCTCCGAAACCAGAGCAGTGATCTTTGCAGTTTTAACCCACCAAAAACAAATGGATGAAAAACATCCCAAGTAATGAGAAACAGAAGAAGGTTAACAGAAAATCTAAATGCTTGTATCGCAGCATGATAAAATTAAGGTGCAGGGTGGGAAATATGTCTGATTCTCCACTTAAGCACTCTGAGCTGGAAGATCTAAACACATTCATAATAACATCAACACATGCTGGCAGCACCAAAACCATAGACATCACACTAAGTTACTAATCCAGAAAGAAGGCACCCCTATGTCTTGTTTTTATCTTTAACACCTTTTAGCTTCTTTCCCTCACACGTCTACCCTCCCTGCTTTCAGGCTGGAAGAAACTGTGAAGTGGTAAAAGGAGTTTGTGGTCATAAAGGTTTGATGACTTGACCATCTGGCTGGGAACGCTCATAAAGGAAGCCCTGCAGAGGTTAAGGAGGTCAGGGACTGCACAAGCTGGGGCTGAGGTGGGTCCTGGCGCTCCTCTGACTGGCACCCAAATTCTGTCCAACTGGTTGCAAGGTGCTATCATCAACCTCCAAAGAAAAGCACCTCTGTGGACTGCTGATAACATCACTTATTTTTCTTGCTCACTTTCGTAATTCTATGGAAACATAAGGGCAATCTTCCTGCCCATATCCCATTGTAATCGCTTCCATCCTCTCCCAGTGCTCAGCTCATTAACAAGTGACCTGAAGGCAGGGGAAAAAACCCACAACTTTTGTATAATGGAGCCTTGCTGTGTAGAGACTATAAAAGTAAACAGGCCTGGTTCACTAAAAAAAGAAGAAGAAAAAAAAATACAAAAATGTTCTCTTAAACACTTAACACTATATGATTTTAAAAATTAGCTACGTGACGGGTATCTGGGTAATATATTCTTGTATTTGCAAATTATTTTTCCCTTCTAGAAATGTTATGTAGAGCTGCAACTGTTTACACCACAATTCTGTGCTTTGTGTCCAAAAAGCTTATATTTAAAACCTGTACACAAAAAGTTATAGTCTTCTGCTGTACTGATTGCCCTGGCAGCAGATAAGTGCCCAGCATCAGGTTTATGAATTGCAGGCTTCATTAGTCTTAAAATGGTAACAAAGGAAGATGCGTCCTAAAAAGTGTCATCCTTCATCTGAGAGGGTAGTGCCTGACACATTAGGAATCTATATGCTCAATTAACCACTGGCAGGCTCATTTTTTCTGTGCCTCTCACTCAGCCTCTCCCCCCCACCCCTTCTCCCAACCACTCCACCCTTCCTTCTGACCGATTCCTTCAGCCCTTGCATTGATAGCCCTGACTATATGCAAACACTCAATTACAGGGTGGCTTGAGGGATTACTTTTGGCTGCTACTTGTTCTCTCTCTACCAATTTCCAGTGAATAGCCAAAGAATCTTATTGCTGTGTTTTGCTTTTGATTACCAAAAGTGAATACATTCAGATCCTTTGCCAAAGTTAGTTCACAAATTAAAAATCTATCTTGGAAATTAACATAGTTTGGCAATTAAACTGTAATTTGTATTTATAGCTCTTGAGATCAAGAACACTTTCTGAGGAAGCAAAGTCATGTATATGTCTTTTCTATAAAAATTAATATTTTTATCGGTCTGAGATCAGTCTGTGAATCCAACATTTGAATCTGCCCACGTTTTTGGGGTTTTTCCCATTATTTAAATATATCCTTAATTATACGGGCAGCCTTACAGAAACACTTTCAGCAGTCACAATTTTGGGTGAGAGTAATAAACAAGGGAAAAAAACCCAAACAAAATAAGAAAGGGAAAGTTAACAAGTAGGAAACACAGCCAATGAGAACAGAAAGCCAGTGTCCTAAATGGTTAATCCTCCATAACTATTAGCATACACATGATTAACTGTATAGTAGACCTGATTAAGTGTGTCTGTACATTATGCTAATCTCTGCATGCTGATTGGCTGACCTGATTAATGGTACACCAGGCTGTTCAGTGATGGAAGGACGATGTGCAGGTCTCACGGGCTCTCTGCAAAGAAAGCAAGGGAAAATAAGAGAGCAGTGTACAGCTAGTTACCCAACATGCAGCAAAAAAAGGGGACGAGAGGTAGAGGTCATACTCCTTGTGCCTGAACACGAAGTTCGAGATATGAAGTTTGAGAATGAAATTGCCTTTATAGTTTTGCTTCCTAAAATTTCAATCCATCTTTAGAATTATTTTTGGGTGTAGGTCAGATATTTACTTACTCTAGAGATTTCCCTCTATCCTTCTCTCTGTATATCTCTCAGCATCCCTATTCATGGGAGCGACACCTACCACAGGAAAAATATAAGCACTCTGCATTAACCGCCTTTAAAAATCTTTCCCCAAAACTACATTATCACCAGTCTTGCACTTCTATATCTGGCTGAATGCACAGAACATGTAATTTTCAACCAGATTTTTAAAGCAACTCATTTCAGCTAGCTTCTAAGGACTGCTTCAAAGTATTTTTCAAGTCTACAGAGGATATGAAATCTCCAGAGGAGAATTCAGTGGTGGTGTTGGGACTGCGTGCTTTAAAGATAAGCACCTGAAAATGCAATTCATTGATGGCCCCACCCTGCCTGCCTGTAAAAACAGATGATGTATATTTAGCTATAAGTTCCCGCCTGTTATTGAGTTATTGACACTGAAAGTCAGTAGTCTTATTAAGCTGAAAGGACTTGTTAAATGGCTTCAATAGAAGCTTAATGTTCAGACAAAGAAGTTAAAACAGACCTATGCCTTGTCTCTTTCTCCCTCAAGCATACCCTGATGTACTTGTATTAGGTAGGAATCTATCATCTAAAAAAGTAAAAATGTACATGCACATCAGTGTAAAAACATGAAGTGTCTAGAAAGTCTGCATACTATTTATACACACCATCTGTTCTAGGTCAGGTACGTAAACTTTTTTAGTCATGTACATTTGTCCAGAGCAACTTAAGGGGATTAAACCTCTGGCCTTTAAAGTGCTGAATAGCTTTTCTTGAGTTACTTGAATGAGGTATTCACATGAGTTATAATGGGTCAAACTTACCCTGTGTTCACATCAGCTGCTGTTGGCACAAGTTCGGTCTGTGGCAATAAGTCTAGAATCTGCTCCCACAAAACGAGGTTCCCACAGGTGCCCAAGGAGTCAGAGCCTGGCAGCAACAAAAGTAGGGACTGGGGCATTGCACCAATTAGACTGTTAGAGAGATGAGAGTCAGTGCACAGAGAGTAAAAAATACAGAAGATTTGGGTTGTTAGTGCTCTTCTTGTGCTTCCCTGGGTGAATTCCTTCATGGCCCGTAACTCAAGACCTATGGAAACCTGTGTTTATCGAACACTGGCAGTATCGGTGTGAGAGACTGACTCAGCCCTTCTGTTTTATCTCATGATGCTAGTCATGACATCATGTCTGCAAGCAACTAGCTGTTCTACACACAGACAAACAAGAGAGAATCCGAAACACCAATGACATGTGCGACAATGATACCGGTGAGATACTTTTTATTGGTTAAATTTTATTAAGTGAAGCTGTTATTCTCAATTTAGCTTTCATAGTAATTTATTATCTCCTGAATGATTCAAGGGATGCTTATTTTCACTATTAGTAATAGATTCCTAGATGCTTGGGCTACTTATATAATACATTGGAATAGTAACTGTCTCAGCTGAATTGTTAAAAAACTCCATACGCTGGAGGACAGAGCTGCCTAGAACCAGCCAATACGAAATGCTGAATAAGAAGGTGTGTCTTAAACAGTCTTTCCTGGCAAACAGACCTAACTTGGGTGGAAGCCCCTTTTTTCCTTCCTGGGGTCTGCAGCCCAGAACCTTTAATTAAAGGTCTGCATCTGCTGCTTGCATAGAACAAGCTCATTCTTTTAAAGTGTGGTAGTGAGGGAAGTGTGGTGGTAGCATCATTCTCACTTGCATGTGTAACTGATCCCTTGAAAAACTTCAAATGCGATGTTCTTTAAATAGTTTTTTTTTAAAACCACAATTGTTTATTAAGGGTTGGGTGAGCAGCAGAGGGGGAAAAAAAGGGCAATTCTCTTCCTCTTTCACAAGCATTTCCCTACTTGTGCATTTCTCCTTCTACTGTTTCATTAAAGTGTCATCTCAGTTAAATACTCGTACATATGACCTACCTCGTGTGCTTGTGGTCAGAACCTCCTACCTAGAAAAGAGCAGAGACAGGTTCAAGTCCCACAGAAGTCCAAGAAAGTTAAAGTGGACACCTTTCAGCTCTTCAAGGGTAAATACTTTGTGAAGAAGTGAAAAGCAGTATTTTTCCCATGAGTGCTAGGTGACTACACAGCAAATAATTCACTGAGTCTGGGAAAAAGAGGAAAGCCACGGACAGGTGTTTTCTCCTAGGAAAGGGCTGCACTCCTGCGACCACTTTTGCACATTGTCAAAGGGCTGTTTGGCCTTAAGGTGTGAGCCAGGCAACAAGATGCTCAGGTTGTCGTCACCTGGGCCCATACCTGACCTCCAGGCAGGTGAGGAGCTCTCTAAGCACCTTGTGAGTCCAGATGTCTCCTGGGTTGGCAGTAGCTGAGTATTTGGGACCTAGAAGCCCTCCCTACTTCCCCCTACTTTGGATGTGCACATCATCACTCCTTTCTAGCAAGAGAAATTCATCCAGGTCACAAAATGAAGCAAACAAAAATACATCCCCATCTCTCTAAGGAATTCTCTTGCAGTGGCAGGGAAGATCACAACTTAATTTGACTTCATACTGGATAAAGTTACCTTTACCCGCATCCCTGATATATCAAGCCTACCGGGGCATGCCATCAGTAAAATTCCCAATTCCTGTGAATTCCAGCTTCTGCTAAGCAAACTAATTGCCAATGTCTTGCAAAATTCAGACTGATTAGTAGAAATATTTAATAAACTTCTACCATATTTAAGGAAAGAGTATTTCTAGGATAACATCCAAAGAGATGCAAATTCTGTTCCTCTTTCAGTTTCCTGCTAAAAAGTCTGTGACCCAGCTGTCTGACAGATAACGGTGCAAAAGTGGTATTTTGTGGTGTCATTTTTTAAGGATAGAGTTGATCTATGTCAAAGAAAACAAGCAGTTTACTCACTTAATGTGCCTCTGACATGTCTCCACTTCTGGTTACAGAAGTTAAACCATAATTTCCTCTGAGATGTGTGGCACAGAACAGGTGTAGCTTCATTTTGAATGTATTATTCTGTTGATTAACACAGAGGGAGAGTTCATGAGATAGGCATATGCATATGACTTACCTTTACCAAAAGTTTCTACAAAGTAGCCAACGCTTTCTCTGTGTGACTTGTAGTTTTTGTACATGTTAAAGTGAAAGCACTGCTTTGAATGGACACAACAAATACAGTAAATGCAGATATGAGCAAAGGGTTCTTAGTAATTTACTCAAGAAAAGTCTCCCTCTCTTTACTTGAAAAAGTTACAGGCAAGTTATTAGTTTGCAAAATACTTTCATTTACTGCTCACAGTTCTTGCATCATTAGCTTTTCATAGTCTTTACTCTGTGGTTTAATCCCAATTATTCAAATTTTAGCCGAGTCCTGTAAGTAGCTTGGCACTCTTCACCGAAGGAAGAGACACTGACATAGTTCTGCTGCAAACACCTCAAGGAACTGTGTGCATGTATTTAACAAATGCACAGCCAATACTGCAAGTAGTTTTCTGCAAGTATATTTACTTCTAAAACATGATGATCTGGCTTTGCAGCTTTTAAACTGTGGTTTTATTTGTGTCCAAGAAGGAGGTATTTGAAGCTTAAAGTCAAAGTTTTAGTTAAAAGTAGTAAAGCAATCACTCAGTCATGTAAGTACAGTTCCAAAATTCTACCAGTCCTCCTGGAAAATAAGGTTAACCAAAAACCTTGGAGCCCATCCCAAAGGAATTCCACTGGCTTCTGTATTTATGCTGTGGTTTTATCATCCAGTTACTTCTCCACTTCTGAGGGAAAATTTTATTTTAAAACACTTAGCCTTTTGTGAACCAAGGAGAAAAAAGCAAGGGGTGAAAATTCTGAAGCCAAGGATACTTTATAAGCAATGTCTTCAGGCCAGTGCCTGGTGTTTAACCCTGGGATTAATTTGCTCAGATATTTCAGGTGACTGAGTTGTTGAAGTATAACGAAAAGAATGAAGTGGGCTTTTAAATGACTAAAACCCATGCAGCTTCAAGGTTTGGAAAATATGAGGGAAAAGCATGACAGCAAGCAGAGGAGATTAATCAAAGCATGCAAAGAAATATGCATGCACAGGCTTATTTTGGTCCTGACCATATTCCTCCACTGATTCCCCTGAGACAGAACTGGTAAAATACAGTCCTTTCCTGTACATCCCGAATTCTCATGTTAACCTCTACCCAAAATTGGAGTCCACATAAGGCTTTGAGGGAATGTATAAAAAAGGGATATTCCTCATTGCCTGAAGAAGAAAGTTTGAAAAGAATGATAGTGCCTTTAAACTGGCAGCATTTGCTAGCAGTTGCATCCGAGACATCACAATTTCCATCCGAACTGGGAGATTGTTGCCTGAGAACTGAGCAATGCCTGTGAATTAAAATAGGTTAGGGCAGAAGTTCAGTATGCAATTACCTGGATTTGGCATCCTGGACAGATTCAAAGGTAGCCCACCAGCTTACTGGGGAAGATCAAGAAGCCAACATACTAATATATATATATATTGAATACATTTTTAAATAAAATATTGAGACTACTTGAGGACATAGATACTTCAAAGGGAAACAGAATTCAATGAAGTATAGAGTATGTACTACAGGAATGCAAAAGGGGCAGATCAGGAGTCCTTAAAATTCCAGTTATTTCTCCTAATAATGTGAACTCATCCAGGCTGTGAACAGAGCTGAAAGTTTTGATCATAAAGAAGAATTTATGGGAAAAAAAAAGAGAACACTTGCATTGGCACTAATCCAGGATAATTTTACTGCAACCAGTAGTCACTGGAAATGCCAGACAGAGCTGAGAGCTGAGCTTCCTGAAATAGGGCTGTAAGAGGTGCCTGAACAGAAGCTTTTGTGATACCCTCCAAGACTGAAACATGTCATCACCTATAATCATGTACATTTTGGCCTGGAAATGGTAAGGATAGGTATGCTGTTCGCTTTGCAACTCACACACCTAACCAGCTGACATGAAATCCCCCATTTCACCCTGCCAGCATTCTTACCCTTCCTCTCCCATGTGTGCTATAGCAGCAGAACAGCTGTTCATCTCCTTTCATCTGGGATTCTGCTTTTGTTTAGCCTTGACGACCACAAATCACATCACTACAATGGCCATTCTCATTGTACCAAAGACTGAAGGAGAAACAGATCCACTTCAGGACCCCCATTCAGAAACCCCAGAGAAGGAAGTGGAGACTAGCGCTTTCCTGGTTCCTAGCCCAGATTCTTTTTTAGCCTGCAATCCATTTTTTTGCTTGTACCTGACAAGGTGCCGCATTGAAACTGAAGCCCATGTGCTGGCTGTCAGTCGTGGCTAATGTGCTGTGCAGGATAAAGGGCAAAGGCAGGTGGTGCTGGAGGTGTAAAAGCAGAGGCTACAGTCATTGAAATCGTCTCTGTACTAATTGGCAGGAAAAGGGCACTGATAGGCATGGATTGTCAAGATGGCTCCTCTGACCCTTCTGCTTAATCCAAATGAGTAATTAATGAGTGTGTTATGATTAGCACTGCAGTAAACTCTTCACTAGACAAATACTTTAAAGCTCTCAGGCTTTAGCTCACCAGCTGACTGCCATTTGGCTAGCAGATTTGTTTCCCTCTGAGAGGCTGAACACACCCATTAGTTGTGCAGGGGGAGAATACGGCTAAAAAATAAAATAAGAAATCCTACCAAAATGACACCACCGTGAAAGTGGGAATGCACATTCTCTCAGCAAAGCTGACAAAACAAGTTATAATATATAGGGCTGTTGTGTTTCAGGAGCAGTTCGCAGCTGATGAAGTGAAGGAGGAATTGTGTACTGAGCATCAAAAAATGTAAAACACGTAGTTAAAGGCTTCTTTTCTCTTCCTCTGAAAGAATCAGCAAAACAGGAGACAGCAGCCATTAGCTTCCCTTTTTCACTGGAACGTATCAGATGGATTTGTAATGGAAAAGTGTTTGTATCCAACATCTTTAGTGCCAGCTCTGCCAAAAATACCAGCAGCCTGAAGATGGATTTGTTTTGATACCAGCAATACCTTATTTAATTAGGATTCCCTGTTAACTTGTGGCTTCTGAGATTTTACAAGAGGCTTGCGCATTTGCCGTTGGTTCAGGAGGTGGGATATTCTCCTCTGCTTTCTCAGTTTACGGTCAGCTGAGGCTGACGGGGCACAGAAGGTACAGGATGGTCAGTGTGGGAAGACCAGATGCTCTTGCTCCAGAACAGGTAACTTTGAGATAAACAGTACTGGGCCAACTGGCTCATGAGAGAGGTGAAGGAGAGAACACAAAAATCCAGGAGAACAGAAATCCAAGAACACAAAAATCCAAGAGGGCACAGAGATCCAAGAACACAAAAATCTAAGAGAACAGAAATCCAAGAAAACAAAAATCCAAGAGAACACAGAGATCCAAGCAGTCGAGCAGCCCCAGGAGCAGCCCCAGAACAATTAGGCAGAGATCCACCAGTGGGAAGAACGGGAGAAGGAAGTGTGCACTATGCAGCTTACAGACTGTCACCTGTGTGAAAGGGACAACAAGGGCCAATTTCTGTCTCCACACTTGCCAGTCAGTCACTTCTGGCCAACCCTAGATTTGTGCAAACTGGTAATTGAAAAATAAAACGAAATAAAATAACCCACTTGCAAAGCACATTGCAGGCTTCCCCAGGCAAGCCTAGCACGATTTCGTGTGCTAACTGCGGATATTATAAAGAAGGGAGACATATGACTGCCACCTACCTCTGCCACTGCCCTTAAAACAAATGTAAAGGACAATTAACAACAGATTAGCTCCATGTCCTAGTTTGCCATGTAAGGATGATCGCTGACCTTCTCATTTCATCCTCATTAGTGTCTCAGGCCAACAGAACCATTGCTCTTTAATCATCACCCATCATTCTTTGCTTCAACACATGGAAACAAATGATGTGTTGCCAGGAAGGTCAGAGGTCAAATATGAGTTTTGTTGTTGCTGGAGTGCAAACTAGAGGCAACGGGGTCAACTTTGGGGCAAATCTTTGCGGCAGTCTGTTTGAGCGGAGAAACTATTTTGAATGCATGGAGCATGACACCCACTGTGTTTTTGTTTTCTCCTTGCAGCTGGAATTTACTCAAAGATTTTTTTTTTTTTAATTTTCTATTTTATTAGTGGCACGCAAAAAACACACAGGGAGACACTACTGGTGATTTGCCTTTTTTCTGAGAATGAAAGGTTAAATTGCAAAGGGATGGGATAAGTGCATCCAGGGTGTCTCACAGATTTTTTTTTTTTTGCCTTTCAAAGCTGCATGTTGTTCATAAAGTTATGAATACTGGAAGCTTTTCAGGCTGCATCTCTTCATGCTGCTGCTACTCCAGTGCTACTTTCCAATTTGCCATGGATAGCCTCTGAAGACTGACAGGGCTGAAGGCACCCAGTGCCAGTGTAAATGAGCCCCATTCATTTCTTGCCATGGGCATATGGCATGTCATTGTCCTCGGCCACCGAGGCAGAAGTGATGCAATTTGTTGGCATGTCCTGTCACAGCACAAACTATCTATCCCACTGAGCCCCTAGAAAACAACAGAAGCCAGAAAAGGGCAGCCAAAAACTTCACAGCTTTATCACAAGAACACACATGCACACACCACCCTGGAAAAAAAAAAAAAAAAAAAAAAAAAAAAAAGAATCCCTGTGTTTTTTTGAACCTCTGTGGGATTTATATTTTTTTCATCTCTTCAGGGTCTCAAAAGTTGTTGTCCAAACCAGCACAAAGCCTGATCCTTTTCTTGTCTCCCACGAATGAGAATTAGGCCTTTTATTTCTTCTAATTTTAAAATCTAACTTTAGCCTAAGACTACTGAACTTCAGAACTTGAGCATGTTTTCTGTGCAGTGCATTTAGTGAGCAGTCATGAGTTAAAAAGGAGGTCAAATATGATACTTATGAATTGGAGATATGATACTATATACTCCTGAGAAGCTAGTAAAAAATCACATCCCCTGGCTGAGAAAAAAACAAACTTGTTTGTTTCATTTTTGAATTAACTTAAAACTTGGAGTGGTTCAGAATTCATAGCAGAACTTCAGGATTACTTAATGTTCCAGTTATGTGAAACTGAAGAGAAGGGGGAAAAAATCCAGTCACAAATACAAAGCAACAATAAAGAAAAGGCTGAGCACAGAGAAATTCAAATGTGGAGAAGAGAGAGGGAGAGAGAGGTAAGAAAAAAGCAGGGGGGTGGAGGGGTGACCAGAGAGCTTCCCAGTAAGAACAAAACAGTTGAACTTAGTCTGTCCTCATTTGCACCTGGCAAGAACAGTTGTCAAATGCTGCACTGAAAGCAAGGACACTAAAAAAAAAAAGAAAAAAAAAAAAAAAAAATTTAAACAAAGCCAGAAACACTGCAATGTTGAGAAGGTTTCCATCAAAATACAGCAATCATTGGACCCATCTTCCTGTCCAAAAGCCAGCCACTTGTGCCAGTCCATTTTCTGGAGGGAGTTCCATGCTTGGTGTCTAATACATCATTTCCTACAGTGAGAAAAATATGCTTTTCATTTAGGTCTGCCTTGAAGAAAATGTTGGTTTAAATTAAAGACTAAAAAAAAAGTTTCTGACATTGTACAAGCTGTGCAAAACTCCAGACTAGTTTGAGGGATTTCTAAAAGCCCAAATCCTAGCATGTTTCTGAATGCTGCTGTATATATTTTTGCATCTGTAAGGTTTACAGCCTATTTTGCCCTTCAGTAATAAGCTGTGCTGCAACTAAGTTGTGTTCAGTAAGTAGTGCTGCAAATCAGATAATTAGAGGTGACTGTGATCAGATTTCCACTGTAAATTAAGTATGTGATATAATGACAGTGTGAGTTTTACAAGGGCAATTTGTACCCATAAAATGAAGTCAGATACACTCCAGTTTAGTGAGTTGGGTCCAAGGTGAAAAGTTCAAAGCCAGATCCAAACTTCTCCAAAGTTTGCGGTATGCAATATTCAGTTCTATCATTTTGATTTGAGTCCATTTCTAATTATATTACTAGGTTTCTATAAATCAAATCATATGCAACATTTAAGCCGGGATGTTCAGGCTGGTTAGATTTAGAAAACAAACCCATGTTAGATGTCAGAACTAATTTTTGTAGAGACAGAAGTATCATGCTCCATATGGTTTACGTTTCTGAGCATAGACTTTTTGCACTAACTAGGCCAAATGTAAGTAATTACGTGACATACATAATTACAATGGCTGTAATTATTCTTATTTGTATTTAACTGAATATCTACAATACAGTGTTTTCTCAGGTCTATTTGGCAATGCAGAGAGAGGTGTGGAACTTGTTACCATCTCCCTTCATAAACAAAAGAAGAAGTAGTTCTTCCCAACTCTTTGAGATTTCAGTCTGAGCTGGTACCACCATCACACAGCTGAAGAATTCAACAGCTCCTGTGTCTGGTCCAGCAAACACCCCATTGCTCAGTGTTCTCACCCTGACTTTTCTTCTGAAAAACATGCTCCTAACGGACTGAAAGCTCTCAAGTCCAAAGGTGCCATTTTCCATCACTGGCCACTGGCAAAACCTTTTGTTTTCAAAGTAAGAATATACTTTTTGCATTGTGAAAAAAGTCTCTTAATGTTTCAGTAGTTAGAAGCACGAGTGAAAGGCTTCAGGTATAACAGAGGCAGTTAGACATGGAGTGGGTTCTCAGCCAGCAAAAGTCCACAAATCTCTCAGGATAGTAAATGCTTGAAAATATAAAGGTATGAAAGTTATCCCCAATCTGAGCTATTTACTAAAACATCTAAATCCAATTGACTTGCACTGGGATCCTACGACACTTTTTGCAAATGGAGCTTTGGAGAAAAAATAAGTAAAGCCTTTTGTAAATTTGATTTTTAATTTTCAAATATTCAGACAAAGAAGCATGTCAACCTGCCTGACAGGGAATTGTAATGGATGAAAGTAGAAGAAACACCACCCATCAACTGTGAATAGGCATACTTTCTTTTAAACCAAACAATTAGTCCCAGTGAAAATAGATTTATAGAAAGCTTCTGCCTCCTCACATGAATGACACATAAGAAAAAATTACATTACTGGCCATGTGGCAAGTCAACAAAGCCCATTAGAAAAAGATAGATTTTGTCATCGCAGTGACAGAAGTGTCTAACTCGAAGATATAAATAAAAAACTGACAGAGTGTTGTGGTTTAACCCCAGCCAGCAACTAAGCACCACACAGCTGCTCGCTCACTCTGCCCCCAGCAGGATGGGGGAGAGAACAGGCAAAGAAGTAAAACTCGTGGGTTAAGATAAAGACACTTTAGTAGAACAGAAAAGGAAGACAATACTACTACTACTACTACTACTACTACTAGAATTGGAATATACAAAAAAAGTGATGCACAATGCAGTTGCTCACCGCTTGCTAACCGATGCCCAGTCAGTTCCCGAGCAGCAGCCCTCTGCCAGCTTTCCCTCCAGTTTATGTACTGGGCATGATGTCATATGGTAGGGAGTATCCCTTTGGCTAGTTTGGGTCAGCTGTCCTGGCTGTGTCCCCTCCCAATTTCATGTGCCCTTTCAGCCTTCTCCCTGGCAGGGCATGAGAAGCTGAAAAATCCTTGACTTAGTATAAACACTACTTAGCAACAATTAAAAACATCAGTATGTTACCAACATTATTCTCATACTAAATCTAAAACACAGCACTGTACCAGCTACTAGGAAGAAAATTAACTCTATCCCAGCCAAAACCGGGACATGGGTGGAGTGGTGCAGTCTGTTTGGCCAACGCAATGACCGCTAGCACTGCAAAATAGTTTGAGAAAAGCCTGAGGTGTCACACTTGCAGAGCCATGAAAGAAAATAGACACCTTCTCTTCTTAAGGTACACTTAAAATATTTTAAAACTATTTTCCTCTAGTAATACTGAACTCAGTACAGTGTGCCTCCTCCCTTTTAATGACCAGCTGGGGCTTATAGGCCACATCTGCACCTCAGATCATTGATCCCTTCCCAGCTGGCCAGTAATAGAGGAGGTGCTCCTGCACTGAAGTTCTTATACCTCAATCATTGTTGACTGGGTAATGTAATAGGGAGAAAACCCAAGTAAAAGATGGGTAGGTGAAAGTAATAAGCAGAGCACATAAAGCAATGGCAGCGAGTCACCATAGCATCTGCAAAGACCAGACTCAGTAGTTTACCTCTCTTGAACTCCTTCTAAGACCTACTGATGAAGAAGGAACAAGACTCTACAGTGTTTTGTAGCTTTCTTTTAACACAGTAGTGAGAGGTGAGGGCAATGCACAGTGATGTGTGGTTTCTCTCCAAGAGCTAAGACTGATATTAAGAAGAAAAACTGGGATTTGAAATATAGGTGGAAAAAATACAAGCCAAATTTGAAGAACAGGCTTTACTGGAAGGCCAAAATCTCCCAGCTTCCATAGCTATTAGTATGGGAAAAGCCCATCTTATTTTAATAGTAGGGTGAAAGCATCTACTACAACAGGGTACTAACAGTGGCAAAATAGAGGAAAAACATTGAAAATCCAATGTAAAGTATTAGTAGAATATAGTCTTTAGTATAGAAAATAAGGATACTGGGGACTAAGGCTTGGATGAAATGGTGAGCAAGTGAAAACTAGTGAGAATGAATCCTTAAAAGTCCACTAGAAAGAAAGCCTAGCAGAGGAGTGGCATTATCATTAGTTGATAGTGACACAATTTTGAATTTTAATGATGAATTTTGTTGTTGCTTATATAAACATCAAGATAAATTATTTGTGTCACATGAGCCTGATGCATTAGGAAGTACTACATTAGTAAATCAGAAGGACACAAAATGTTACTTGCAAAAAGAAGTTTCTAACTTGGTGCACTTGTTCATATGTAAGAATTAAAGGAGAGCCGACAGAATACTGAAGGGGTTTGGGAAACTGAAAGACATCTAGTACTATGTCACTATTGGAAAAAATATAACTAGCAGTATTTACAGGCTTCACAAATTTAACTAAAGGAAGAAATTATATTTATCTGTATCTACTTCGTTCTACATTACTTTTTGTAGGGAATCTAACTTTCTACTCTAAGCAAATCGAGTGTAGCATTTGGCCAAACATCTTAACAAAAGTGCATATTCAGAGCATGAGGAATTGTCCAAGTGTCTGGTCCTTGCAGTCTTTGAGGAGTGGCATATTTGTGGAAATTTTTCTGTGGTTAAAATTTGAGGATAGCAAAGAGTCTGGCAAAACAGTAAGCAAGGGGGGAGGCTTGCTGGCCTAGTGACCTGGATCAATTGGCATTCTGGGTCCAGCTTGTAATACAGCAAATCCCAAGCAAGATATGTAGCAAACAGAAATGTGGGACTAAGTTTTTTTAAGGAGTTATTCTAAAAACGGTACAGATGGTGTGATAAGCACAAAACTCCATGAGTTTTTGTTTTGATTCTGTGGAAAAAAGTTAATCTAATTGTTGGGTGAATAAACAGAAAAGACATAAGGGCGAGTAGGACCATATGTCTAGAGGACAAGACCAAGATATTGCACACATACCTTGTGCCCACTTTCTAAAAAGTATATTGAAAAATCGGAGAGGGCAAGATAAAAGGCCACAAAACTTATTTGAGGCCTGAAGGAATTGTTTTACAGTGGAAGACTAACCGAGCTCCATCCATTTAGCTTATCAAAAAGAAAATTGAGAGGTGGTTTGATTACAGTACGTAAGTGCCTTCACAGGAAGAAAATACAAGGTAGTAAAGGCCTCTTTAATCTAATACAGAAAGAAATAACAAGAACCAATGGCTAAAAGCCAGACAAATTCCAATTGGAAATAAGCCACAGTGAGAATGATTAACTGTTGGAACAAACTACCAAAGGAAATGGTGGATTATCCATCTCCTGATTGCCTCAAATCAAGGCTGGATGCTGTGATAGTTATAACCAAACACAAGGTAGATTTTACTCTAAATCAGGTTACTGAAGGAAACAAAGTAGTTTCAGATATGCAAGAGCTGAAACCAAATGAACTAGTTTCTCATTCTTCCCTTAATTTTGTTGTTGTTGTTGTTGTTGTTGTTGTTGTTGTTTTGTAAATAAATCTATTAATTGAATTTTTAAAAAAACCAACTTCTTCCAAACTAGCTTTTCTAACCAAAACTCATGATGAAAATCACCTTGCTGTCCCAAAGTGGAAAAAAAAGGTCATAGTTAGCTCTGTCTGAGATGATCTTCACCTCTTTATGCCTCAGTTTCATAACTGCATAATGGTAACCCTTAGGCACTATGTACACATTTCAAACATCCTCAAGTTTCTGAAAGAACTGGAATTACATCGAGAGAAACAAGGCAAGATTTCAAAGACAAAGCACAGTAAATTAACAAAAATTAGCAGTCAAGACAAGCTGCTGTCTGTAATTTGAAATATTCTTCAGAAGCTGAACTTTGTGAGATTTTTTAAAGTCTGCCCTGGCACAGAGGATCAGCAGAATTGACTAAAAGTAAAATTAGGCCTGGCACTTTCACTTCCTCCCTGTTGTATGGGAACAACTTTTCTTCTTCTTTCACTTTGTATTTCTCTTACATAGCACCATGTCTAGACTATTTTTATTCCTGTTTAAGAGATGCTGATCACATCTCCATGTACATAGACACTCAGTGTTTTCAGCAAAATGTACAGCCTATTTTAACTCCACTGTACCCCATCTGAGGGAAGGGAAGGGAAAGAAGCAGCTAAGATCAATGCACCCTCCCCTTCTCTTGTATCCTTTGTCCCATGACACAGAGTCACACATCCTGAAATGTCTATACAGAGACTTTAGCTAATTTTTAAGGCAAATTCTGCAACAGTTATCTGTTCTTAGTACCTCCTTTGTTTGAAAGTACACCAAATGTTCAAACTATGGAGCAGTCCATGAAAACCAGGTCTTCCTGTACCTCCCTGTTGCTCAAGAGATCACAGAAGTCAACCTGTGTCAGCAGGAACTGATGAGTCCTCTAAACCCAGCCCAGATGTATTTACTAGCACCTCTGTGTTCAGCTGCTTTGAAATGGAATGTAGAGAGGAAGAACCACGTAGCACTCATTATACCCAATTGCACAAACACCATGCTCTTCCAATTCTGTTTAAATATATAATATGAGTTGCTGCCTGTATATGTTAAGGCACTGTGTTAAGTAAATATTCTGGTGTTCCAAGTACTCTTTTAGTGTGTGCCTTTCCATGAAAGTTCCTATCCTTGCCTGGATTAGTATAAGTTAAAACATTTTTAAAACTTTTCATAGAAAATAAATTTATATAAACAGACCTTGTCCTTAGATAGAGAAAGATTAAGAAAAAAATATACTGTAGATGTGTTTACCCTCACAGTCGTGTACTGTTTAGAGTAAATGTTAAAGTCTGTAAACAACATAAAGCAAAACAAAACAAAGACATGGCTCTGAAACAAAGTTTTAAGATAGTTCTATGGGAAAAAGAAGGCCTTACCTTACCTCTTCAAGCATATGGTGTACATGGGGCAGAGTTTGGAGGTGTCACCAGCAAAGAATATACTAATTTGAAATACCAATGCATCATTTGTACAGGGTGTGCACCTAGATGGACTTAGGAAAAAAGAGTGGAGAGTAGGAAAAGAAAGCCAAAGTTAATTACTTGGATACTATCCTTTTTTTTCTAAAGCACAGTGAAAGTTATGGACCTTCAACTCTAAGACACGAGCCAAAGCACTAATTAAGGAACTCTGGTGATTTGAGAGGCATCTCTTTGATCCAAGAAACTGACTTCAGTGTAGAGCAAGACTGAACACAATGGGAGCAACCTTGCTTGTTCCAGTCATGGGTAGAAGCATGTTGCTTAGATTAAGAACGATCCAGTTTTTCAGGATATGCATGTGCAAGTCCAGAGTTAGATTTTCAAAGGGCTCCATGTCCCATTTAACTACTACAGACTCAGCACTCATGACAGAACACAGATCCCTCTGGCTCTTTAGCAGAATAGAGGCTGGAGTCATCAACTAAATATAGGGATTATTTTCCAGTACTGCTATAGTATCTATAAGTAGATAATTTTTTTTTTTTAAAATTTAGGTCCCACATCTATTCATAAGAACCTTGCCAAAAGAATTAATTATTTTTTTAAATAATGAAAGGTGAATTTCTTCTCTACATTTGCAATGGCTATGAAGTGGGCTTAGAGAAACTGGACTGAACTCTGTCTTCCCTAAAGATGAAATGATACCTTGAAGTATCAGCTGCCAAAACTTGCCCCCACATGCAGTGATCTCCTCCTCTTTCTTCCCCTCATAGCAGTAGGAATTATTCAAGACTTTTTGCATAGGGCCAAGAGGATGGGGGAAGAGGGAAAGTCTGTCATATGTCATTAGAATTGTGACTGTACATGTCACCAATGACATAGGTGGTTTAAAACTGTACATAGTATTTTATGAGCAAATGAAGTAATCAGCTATAAACACATTCATATATAATATTGCTTTGACATTTATTTTTAATGAGCCAGAAAAGTCTACAGTCTTCTTGAGGTCAACAAGAAAACAGTTCTCACTGGAAGAGAACATATTTGTTATTACACTGAATGGAATGAGTTGTATATTAAACAACATAGAGTGGGACTGAATCCATATCCTCCCAGAGCCGAAAATTTAGTAGGCTCTGCCTTCCTTTTTTCCATTACAGTTATGCATCAAATGCATTCAATAAAATGCCCTTCTCTTAGAATTACTGAGTATACATAAGGGGAAAGTGTTGCTTATTACAAATTATTTTAACTGGTAATTCTTGTTGAGATGAAAGCTTTAATTTCTATGAGAGTTCTAGAATTCAGGTGAGACTGGCAGCAGGTAATCAATCACAATTACATTTAATCACAAAATTCAAAAGTCACAGCAGTTTAAAGTATATTTAAGGACATACAGGGGATACCCTGAAACAATATAATTTTGCATAGTACAAATAGGAGAGGAAATCTGTTTTATTTATTTTGAACAAGATCACTTATAATGATGAAAATTAAGATTCTAGATATGCAAGGAACCCTGATTCTTGTAACAGGTTTACTGAAAAATCTTCAGAGAAAGGAGGTACTCTGAGAGACTCCCTGCAGTGTCAGAAAGGATGCGCCACTGCAAACTGACCCAGCTAGTCCACTGTAGACTTAGGAGTAAGACCAGGTGATTAGTGGACGTCTTAGTTTTACTAATAAAAATCAAACCATACAAAGTGCATTTTTGCTTAATTTTTTCCCTTCCTCAAAGGAATCCTACTGTGTTTTACCCCATAGCTCACCACATTTCAGGAAATCTGGCTTCAGCTTTGCTCCCTGCCAAAGGCACCTGGGAATCACATTCCCTGCTCCTGCCCAGGGCCTCTCTGCTGGTGGGTTGGACATGCAAGGAGGGGAAGGCAGGAAGGAAGCTCTCATTCTGCGTATTGAATGTATTTTATCTGTAGAAATAAAGCAATCACTGGAGGAAGCCAGCTGATGTGCTTTTCACAACAGAGTATCCTACTACCAGGTTTGGCACCCTCCTTTTTTTCATCCCCTTATCTTAATGATAATGGAAGAATTGTACATCTAATGCATGAAAAGCTTCTAGCATGGTGACTATGCACTAAAGATGAAGAACCTAATTAATTTCTGCTGCCTGCCTGGTTCACAGAGGGATTTGAACAAAGGCCCACCATTTCCTAGGCGAGTCAGATTTAAACATTGCCCTGAGTTGGGGAGGAAAATTGATTCCCTGTTCTGAAAGTCACCTGGGAGGTGGGAGAGATGAGTAACAATGAATGTCTGGTTATTTGAATAAACTGCATTGACACCAACAGTGAAGACTGAGAGGAATAAATCCTCAAAACCTCATGATTATGGCAATTTTCTTTAGGATCAGACACTCTAGGCAGAGATAGGGGCTCAAAGAGTCTCTATCATGTTCTCTGAAAACTTGCCAGATAGTGAACTGCTGGATCAGAGAAGATGGTACTAATTCCTCCAGTAAGCAATCTAGCAAACTAGCAGCCTAAAGTGGATTCCCAGATGAAAATAAGTAATCAATTCAGTAACCTCCAAACTGAAGATCTGGACAATAAACTCTGTATTTTTTGGTGAATTTTCCTTCTAAAATGCAATACTTGAAATAAGAGTCCCCTGAAATGTCAGTGTGGAAGAAATAAAAAGAAATGCAAGTACAGAATGTAAGGTTCCTTCTTTCCAAAGAATCCTCCACTCCGGTCTCTAGAATATAGAAAAAGTCACTGTTCAACACACATTTTGGTTCTTAATTATTCTAAGGAAGAATTTTGGTTGCAACTACCCATGTCTCTGCCTTACAAAGTAGCTGAGATCCAGTAGCTGGAATCTCAGTATGAATGACTGTAAAAGGATTTACAAACACTGCGAGCAAACCAACATTTTTTTTGTGTAGCCAGGATATGGGTAAAAATCTACCATCTGAGAATGCATGTTTCTGAGAGGAACTAATGTCTTTTGTTTGACCAACTAATACAGTTTGCAAATATAAACATTTACAAGCCCTTTTACCAGGCCTCGGGACTTGGCTTGTGCACCTAGCACCTTCTTTTCCAACTACATTTTCTAAGTAACAAAAGACACTACTGCTCTTTAAAAATTGTGCATCTTATAGACTGTTATGGCTGTAAAACCCGCTACTACATTTAGAAAAGATTGTATATTCTTAGCACTTTGAAATTATTTCTGTTAAAAGAAGTCTTAATCAAAAGCACCTACCTAAGAAAATGTTTGTTAATGTATATGTTGTGATAATATTCCTGGGATTTAGATAGAGCTTTGGTGTAATTAAAAAAATTCACATGATCATACAGTGTTTTCACGTGATCTTAATTTATCTGAAGTCTTCAGGGTAAGTTTATTGTTTAATCAAGATTTCTAGAGTAGGATTTCCAGAAACATGTAAATTAGTTCTGCAAAACATGTGAGAGTTTCTTTGTCACTCAAATTCTTAAAAACAAAATTACTCTTGAGCCTTGAACATGCTTTCTTTAAAGGGAGTGACAGAATACCCATTGACTGTAACAGGTCCTGCCCATGGGCCGGGGCAATCCCAAGCAGAAATATGGGCTGGGCAATGAGTGGATTGAGAGCAGCTCTTTGAAGAAGGTGTTGCGGGTATTAGTGGAAGGAGAACTGCCCGTGAGGCAACCCCGTGCGCTGGCAGCCCAGAACCCACCCGTGCCCTGGGCTGCAGCCAGAGCAGGGGGGGCAGCAGGGCCAGGGAGGGGATTCTCCCCCTCTGCTCCGCTCTGGGGAGACCCCCCTGCAGTGCTGGGGCCAGCTCGGGGGCCCCCAACAGCAGAAGGACACGGAGCTGCTCGAGCGGGGCCAGAGGAGGCCACGGAGATGCTGGGGGGGCTGGAGCAGCTCCCCTGGGAGGCCGGGCTGAGAGAGTTGGGGGGGTTCAGCCTGGAGAAGAGAAGGCTCTGGGGAGCCCTTCGAGCGGCCTCCCAGGGCTTGAAGGGGGGACAGGAGAGGTGGGGGGGGACTCTGGATCAGGGGGTGGGGGTAGGACGAGGGGTGATGATTTTAAACTGAAAGAGGGCAGATTTAGATTACATATAAGGAAGAAATCCTTCCCTGTGCAGGGGGTGAGGCGCTGGCCCAGGGTGCCCAGAGCAGCTGTGGCTGCCCCCTCCCTGGAAGGGTTCAAGGCCAGGTTGGACGGGGCTGGGAGCACCCTGGGCTGGGGGAAGGGGGCCCTGCTCGGGGCAGGGGGGGTGGGACTGGGTGAGCTTTAAGGTCCCTTCCAACCCAAACCATTCTGTGATTCTATGATTCTATGGATTAGGTGCCCAAATTGAGACTCCATTTGCCACAGACTCCTTCTGCAGCCAGTGGACAGAGAGCTGGGTATTTCCTATAGGCATCTCAGATCCTATTTTGGCTGAATAATTATTTTGCAATGTGAATCTCTCTCTATGGTCATAGGTTAGGTGCCTCAGCTAAGTATACTTTCAGTTAGGATTAATCTGGGGTTATTTGTCAAGGCATAATACACAGCACCCTGGAGAAGAGTAAAACATGTCATTGCCTCTGCAGTTATTAGACACTAATCTCAAAAAGAGCAAAATCTGTTCTTACAAATACCAACATGTTTTCTGGCTAATCAGTGGTAGTAGCTGAATTGACTCCTACTAGATCACTGATAGAGTAGACAATACCTACATTTGAACCTCCTGAAAATAATCTGAAGTAACAGGAGTGTAAAGTAATATTGGCTGAAACTATTCACAGGAGGTTTTGGACACCAACTCCTTTAAGTCGCTTTGAAAATCCTTCCTACCACTTGCCCAAGAAATTTAAAGTTTTTTGTAAATATCTGTACAGCTTTTAAAAATCTACAGAGGGGAGGTGCTGGCATACAGTGAGTTTATGAACGCTATATGAGAGAAAAATGGTAGAAGAAGACAAAGAGTTACTATTTGTATTCTCATTATTCTCATTCTGCAGACTGATCTGCAGAACATACGACTGGGAAAGACAATATACATCACTGTTCCTTCGTTTGAGTTATTCTTGTTCTGTACTATTTTTTGTCTCAGTCCACTGCTCTTTATGAATATGTATAAGTTTCATTAGGCTTCTAAGTCAAGTATTCATAGTGGATAAAGGCTAAGCACATTATTTCATTTTTCAGCCTTTATTTTCTTTTGAAGTACAGCAGTAACTGCCAGCAGAGTGCGTAGCACACCTCTGCTTTTGAACGCTTCAACCTACATATTTACATCCCTGAGCATAGGATTTTCTATGCCTGAGAATACGTCTAGGCACCTCAACCCATCTGAATCCAAGATTCTTTCAAATCCGCATTGAAAGAAACCATAATTCCTTAAAGTTGAGCTACTTTTATAGTCTGTAATGGCTGAGGATGAGATCTTACTTTATAGTTTCATTGAGGTGGAAGCTCCTCATGCTTGGTATTGTGTGCATGCAAAGTAAAAGACCTTATAAACATACACCCAAATCAGACAAAGGAAGTATTGTTATCACTGATGGCATACAAGTCCATGGCCTGACAACAGTATCTGTTTGTTCTCAAATATAATCTCTAAGGGAGAACTGAGTGATGCCGGTGAGAAGGTAAACCAAAGAATGTTATCTTATTCTGGCGTTCATAATGAAGCAAAGCTCAAATCATTGACTGTGAGGAAAATACTCCATGAAAAGTTGTAAACCCGAACTTTGTTAGATGTGTAGTACTTCTGTACTTCAGTGTTACTAAATATACTGTTGTCACAGCTTTAATTCAGGCAACAGTTTGGTGTCACTGTGCAAACAGCGGTTGAAGGTGTGTATATTTGGAAAACAACATACAGACAAATAAAGTCTATTTTTTAGCTTAATAACTCTTCAGTTGTGATTTGAGTTTGCAATAATTCTGGTCTCATTTTATCAGAACTGGTGATACTATTTCTAGGTTAAAGTGGAGGGTGATTACAATAATGTGAAGAGATTCTCATGTCAAATCCACAACTGTGGTACTGAGAAAGCAGAGAAACAGCCTACTGATTTAGCTAGTGTTTGGACAGTCTCCTAGACCTTTATTTGAGAAGCTGTCCAGATTTTCTTATCATAAGACAATAGTTTCACTTTAAAGGGATAATTATATTTTCTGAGCAGGTGAGGTGGGATGGGAAGGAGTGGAATATAGTTACGTATACATTGTTCTCTGGTTTAGTGCAGCTTATTTTTTTATGTTTCTCAGCTTTACATGGAGGGTCAAGTTAGAGCAAGCAACAGAATTTCAAAGAAAAAGTATCACCAATTACTGAGTTCTATATCAAATCCACACATAAAGTGTCTCATGATTTTTATGTTGTAACATAATTCAACTATGTTTACTCATAACCACACTGAACGGTATGTGATATGAGATTTGTATGGTTCACGGATTTGTTATTTTTATGTTATTTAAACACTTCCTAAAATTACTTTAGTATCTGTTCACTGAGTATGTCTTCCTTACTGGAAGATACGGGGTTTCTTTTTTTTCTCCCATCTCTGGTATTTAAGCATAAACTGGAATATTTAGAGAACTCCCATCAAATACCTTCTTTTGCTACTTATTCTTATTAGATCCTGTTTTTCCATTAATCATTCTGCACTGAAAGCAACTTCTTAATTGTCTGTCTCTCTTCCCTTTGATCAGTGATTCTTGGAATTGAAAGGATGTGGAAACCTGATCTAATTTTAAGTCCAGAATTATCATTGTCCATAGGTTTCTCATGAGACAAATTTCTCATTCTGCACTGGGAAGACTGCATTAGACATGACATACCTGTTCAACATAGAAATACTTTTGGCAAAATTAAAAATTAAATTTAAAATAACGCTATAATGTTTCAACCAAAGACTTCAAAACAGAAGTTTAACTAAATACTTTTTATGCTTCTAAATGGGAAATAGTGTCATCTGTTCATTCACCGAGAGGTTAATGCGTTTCAGAACACTGATAATCTTTTAGTGAAAATATGCACTTCTGTTAAACACTATCATGATGTTCATAAGCTGTTCATCAAGAATCAGGTCATTGTGACGACAAGTAGGTGTATTACTGTTTATCACTTTCTAAGCAATTGAAGACTGCAAATTAGGATCAAGCTGTGGACTTGTGCAAAAAGCTGAAATAAAACAACAGTCACTTGAGAAGGCCTAAATAACACAAGGAGGAGAAGCTTAATCATAACATAGAGGTGAAACAAAACGTGGAGGGCTGGATAATCCCACTGAGCAAATGTCTATGTAGTAGTACAAGAACAAGGGATATAAATGGGAGGATCTTGACATTTTTCTAAGTGATCAAAACATTAGTAAAAGTGAGTGTTGGTGTTTTTTCTCTCATGACTAGTCTGAAAATATGGAAGACTATAATTTGTTCAGGAAGCATAAGGTAAGGAAAAACTATCCACAATGTGGACAGAGGGACTTGCTGAAAGTCTGTTGTCAGTGACTATAAAGAAGAACAGTATGCTGCTGGGACAAGGGATACAACACAGACCACTGGACAAAGCTGTTTGTGACTATCAACCAGAGTAATCCAAGACTCTGGCCTCAGTGTTAAGGGGGTATTTTAGATACCCATGTATCAGTCGGGAAAACAGTTAATGGGTAAGACAGTGTTGTCCCACTGGTGATAGGCTATTTGATTCACAAAGAGAAAGCATTTGGAGAGGAAGACCTTTTAATAATGATTCTAAATGAATACGTGAAGAAAGGTGAAATAGGTAGAAGAGGCCTGGAAATGATCTCTGTGATTTTTAGAAAGTGAAGAACTGATATAAGTAAAATAAAAATGATGATTTTCAAGAATATAAATTAAAAAGCTTGGCAAACTGATAATGGGAGTTTTAGATAATAGAGCTGAAAAAACAAACACAACCATATCAGTGACAATTACACGAGTGGAAAGGAATGACAAAAAATTACAAAAACTTAGCTAAAACTTCATTGACTTGAAATACAGAATGGATGCGAACCGAAAGAACAGATTATTAAAGAGTTGAATAGCATCAGCAAAGGCTCTTCAGACTGAGACAGGGAAAGCACAAAATAATGAGAATTTAGGGTACTGCATCACATTACTCAACCTGATGAAAAGGCAGGCTACTGTGGACAGCAGTGGCCCCTCTCTCCCCCGGCCCTGATTACATTCTACTGACACTTCTCTTGCATGAGGTCTGGCAATGGTGACACTACAAGTGAGTCAGGTCAGCTCATGACTGGATAAAAAAAACCCTAATGTTCCAAAAGAAAAAGTCAAAGGGAAGTTCTGTCAGATCAACACACTGATCTGACTTGCCACACAGCTGCCAGATCTAAAACGGGAGATATGGTCAGGACACACAGCGAGGGATAAGGGCCAGGTGCTGGGACTGGCATTTTCAGTAATAGCTCACACTTGGACTGAACTAAATACACATAAAATAAAACTTTTATTTAAGTTTGACTTTTCAAATCAACTATGTTTAAAAAAAAATCATCCTTGGCTACCTCACAGAGAGGTGGAAGTGCTCTCCATGCAGACTATCCTAGCACTTACTGATGAGGAATGGGGCTCCAAATTAGAGCAAAGTTATTGGAGTGCAGGGGGAGGAGGTGACAGAGGAGAGGAAGGAGGAGGCATGAAATTACAGAGCAAGGAATCAAGCAATGTGTAAAAAGAAAAAAAAAGGAAAAGGAAAAAGGAAGGAGTCTTCCATGAACAGGCAGCATTCAGATGTGGCAGAATCAACAAATGTCACGTGTCTGGACTTCAGCAAGTCTTTGGACACTGACTTAGGTAATGATTTTATCACAGAGCTAGAAGATGAGTGCAAAGTTAATTTTGCGCTCTTGGGAAACCTCTGTGAAAACCATGACGGTTTCAAATATGAATGTGACCTATCGCTTTTTAAGGTTTTCTGAGCATGTTTGAGTCCCATAATGAGGAGCTTCAAACTGTTAACCTAGGACCAAAGGTAAAAAATGTGACAAACTAATTTAGACCTTCTTTCTCTAAGTTAGATCCCTTCGTGAAATGAACAGCAATACAGCTAACCGTTGAAAAAGGAAAGATTAATCTATAAAACAATACCCCCCACTTTTATGTACTTCTACCCTTTTGTTAAAGCAGAAGGAGAAACAAGCCAAGCCTGAACAACATTGCTAAAACTAAGTAATCATTTTATTTCCTGGATATATTTATTAACTGAAAGTATAAATTAGAAAACAACCAAAGGATAAACCCAAAGCTGCAGCCAGACCCAAGGTATTCCAAATGTGCCTGTTTAATATGCACTGCAGATTAACGGGTATTACACTTTGATTCTAGCTGTACTTTTTAGAGTAGGTGGAGGCAAGACACTGAGATAAAAAATACAGTCTTTGTTTCAAAAACAAAAATGAGATTGTAAAACTGAAAACATGAAAGTGGAAGAGAATCACTAATAACTATATTCATTATCTTAAAAAAAAAAAAAAAATCAACAAAACCTTGCTTCGCTATATGTTCCAGTGTTCTACAGGCAGGCATTATCCAGCCCCTTTCTGAATGTTGTCAGGAGAGTTTGTTTTCCCAACTCTGTGAAATTCTAAAATATAATGAAAATGCAGCTACCGTACTTTCTAAGCTCTTGGTAGATATTTTCACTTACTTTGTCATTTTCAGGGGGGAAACAATGGTGGCATCTGTGCCCTGGTGCTAAGTGCTCATTTGCATGCAGAGGCAGAGAGATATCCGTTTATTATCAATTTTATGCATTACTTCATTTCATGGTGTTAAAACAATTACATTCAAAGGGTTCAGCAGTCCACAGCCAAGCTATTCAGGGCTCCAGCAGCATCATATAATAACGTTATTCAGGGAGAGACACATACATCATAGTTTACTGACTTAGAAGCAAAAAAGAGAGGGAGAGGGAGAGAGAGAAGCAACTCCTATAGAGCTGGATACAGAATTTGTAAAACATCAGAGATATAACAATAAGCAGAGAAACACAAGGCAGATGGACATGAAATTTATTAACTTCTGAATTACTTTCTAAGAAAATTGGGCAAATTTTTTACATGAAACAGTTCTACCAAATTCTCTGCCACATACACTCTCCATGTCTTTTATACAACACTCATCACTCATACTGCAAAGCTCCACTTGACCAAAAAAAAAGAAAAAAAAAACAAAAAGCAGAGATTCTGCACCTCCCTTCTAAGATCTCATAACATATTCCCTGGAACAGCAAACAGACAGTTCGGTCTGAAGAGACTTTTGTGCTCAGAGTGGTCTCTACATGCAATGGATTTGCAGTCTGATTATCTGGTTACTCCTGTCAAGGCTTTGCCAAGCCTCCCATGAGGAATTTACATTTGTCTATCAACTTACATTAGCTAAAACAGCTGTCTGTACGAAGGATTTCAGGGTTTTAAAATGAGGACCTACCCTCTGACACAAGTCAACTCTCCAAAATTCAATGAAAATTGTGGCTCAGTAGTGAACAGATTAAAAAAACACATCCACCTTTGGGGTTTCCCTTACTGAGTTTAGAAAGATGTTTGTTACAGCAGAAAGCAAACAACCTATTTAATTGAGCATTTACTGAAATTTTTAAAAGTGCAAGAAAAAAATCAAATCAAACAACTTTTAATAGTACTTCACTGCCAGAAGAAAATAGAATCAGTGCTGTCCCTTTAAAATAAAAATTACCAACTTTTAATTATTATTTCTATAATCATCTACCTTCAAGAAAGCAACTTCACTGAAGCACAAGAGAAGAAAAGCCTTTTTGAAGCATTTCACCATACAGGACTCATGAAATAAGAAAGTGGAAGCAGAGTTGTACTATCTGGGCTATCACAGAGAACTCTTTGTTGAAGCACTTTGAAATTTCCCATCAGTTCTGGCTAGGGATAGTTCACATGCACACAGTGCAGTGCTAAGGTATGGGTCTGCTCAAGCCGTGGAGAAATGCAAGTTCTGCAGAAACCAGCTTGGCAACTGGGAAAACCACCTGCTTCCTGGTAAGGACTGCAGAGGAAAAGAGGGTCTGCAGCGGTTCTCCAACTATGGACCACTCTCAGAAGGATGGGGGAAAATACATTCTGGGTTGTTGCAAGGCCGTAGTGCTGACAGAAGCAAAGGGCAGTGTGTGGCTGAGGCGGGGATAGGACTAATGGATGGAATGGTACCGAGCAGCTCACCACTGGAGCTGTGGAGCCAGGCTTTCCTGCCTTTCCTCATGGGGATGACCCGGAGCAGAGGCAGAGGCAGCAGGTTCCTCAGCGGCCCCTGCCAGCTTTCCTCTGTTTCTGCACTGAATAACTCAACAGCCAGAACTTCCTTCTGAGCTAACTGGCCCTGGCCCCATCATAGCCACCTTTTAGCATTAAAGTACTGAGGGTGCCAACAGCAGCCCAGCTGTGCCACATGTGTATGGTCTGCAAAAGCCATCTCAGAACTAAGGTAAATGCTAAATGAATTGGCCCATGTTGGTTCCTCATGAGGCTGCTAGCAACGTCTCATCTAGCCAGTTTAAAGCTAGTGTGGCTACCTTTACACTACATTGCAGTCACAACATTTACCTCAAGGGCAAGAAGAATGCCTACTACCAGTTTTATTAGGCAATACGAATTAAGGAACTTCCAGAACTGAAGAATTGGGTCTAAGTTTTATGTCATTAGTTTCTAGCGTACTCCACTCTGCAGGGCTCAGACACAGCAAGGCCTCTGTACCGCTTGTGGCTCAGCATTTTGATTCAGAGATCTAGGCCCAAAGTGGGTGGTGGGCATATTGTCGTCACTTGGAAGAGAAGATAGTCTCACGTGCACCAGGTTCTTCAGTCAAACCCCTCCTGTTATAAAAACAGGACAATAACACAAATCATAATAATTTCCTTGCCACTTTGCTCTTCCTGTCTTCACTATACGGTTTATTCCACAATCTCTTCAGAGAAGGGACTTTATGACGCCTCCACGATGAAGTCCTGATAACTGACTACAGGACTGAAGATACAAACATTAACCTAACAATAAAGTCCTTAAAATTTAGCTAATGACTAATTGGCCTTTGAAATAAACCTAATAACCCTCTGTTGGAAAGGAGAGAGAATGATAACGAACAAGAAGAGGTCCTGGTATTTGGATGGCAACTGCAGGGATATGAAAAAGAAGAGTCCAGCAAAACATTAATGTATTAGACAACAGGAATAGGTGTGTGGAGCTACAAAGACAAAACAAATATGACAGCTGGGCAGGGAAATAAGATCCAGATTACTGGAAGAATTGAGATTTGCAGGCTTGGTTTTAACTTCCTATATCTGACTACAAAATATTTTTAAAGCCCTATTTTATCATTATTATTAACATAGTCTTCTCTTTTTTTGAAAAACAAATCCCCATGCACTGTGTTACAGGTCAGCGTTCTTAGAGTTGAGTGTTGTCTTTCCTTCTTAACACAAAGCATACAAAAATTAATTAGTTTGCATGTGTTAATATCAAAAAACTAATGTATATTCATTTAAGAGGCTCATGGTATAAAAACAAACAAACAAACAAACAAAACATTAAAATTCTATCTTGAAATGATTGCTTTCCATGGGTTTCCAAGAGAATTCTTGAGTTTATCATACTAAATAGGTGTATTTGGAATTATTTAGTCCATCATAAGAACTCAGGGACCACACAAAGACACAAACTGCATTCCCAGTATGAAATATTGTGTCTCCATTGGTTATCAATGATGGATGCTCCGGAAGAAGTCCAAGAAGTAATGTGTGCAGAGAGGGTATCTGCACTAACTGTCCACCCAGTCTTATGCTACTGCATTCACCAGACACTGACATGAAAAGCTTTAGGACTCTAAAAGCTGTAGCAGTTAATTTTACTTCAATCTAACCAGAACAGTCCACAATGTGCTAGAGAGATCTGTGAAAAATTAGCTAAGCAATTCACAGAATCACAGAATGGTTTGGGTTGGGAGGGACCTTAAAGCTCACCCAGTCCCACCCCCCCTGCCCCGAGCAGGGCCCCCTTCCCCCAGCCCAGGGTGCTCCCAGCCCCGTCCAACCTGGCCTTGAACCCTTCCAGGGAGGGGGCAGCCACAGCTGCTCTGGGCACCCTGGGCCAGCGCCTCACCCCCTGCACAGGGAAGGATTTCTTCCTTATATGTAATCTAAATCTGCCCTCTTTCAGTTTAAAATCATCACCCCTCGTCCTACCCCCACCCCCTGATCCAGAGTCCCCCCCCACCTCTCCTGTCCCCCCTTCAAGCCCTGGGAGGCCGCTCGAAGGGCTCCCCAGAGCCTTCTCTTCTCCAGGCTGAACCCCCCCAACTCTCTCAGCCCGGCCTCCCAGGGGAGCTGCTCCAGCCCCCCCAGCATCTCCGTGGCCTCCTCTGGCCCCGCTCGAGCAGCTCCGTGTCCTTCTGCTGTTGGGGGCCCCCGAGCTGGCCCCAGCACTGCAGGGGGGTCTCCCCAGAGCGGAGCAGAGGGGGAGAATCCCCTCCCTGGCCCTGCTGCCCCCCCTGCTCTGGCTGCAGCCCAGGGCACGGGTGGGTTCTGGGCTGCCAGCGCACGGGGTTGCCTCATGGGCAGTTCTCCTTCCACTAATACCTGCAACACCTTCTTCAAAGAGCTGCTCTCAATCCACTCATTGCCCAGCCCATATTTCTGCTTGGGATTGCCCCGACCCACGTGCAGGACCTTGCCCTTGGCCTTGTTGAACTCCATGAGCTTTGCACAGCCCCACATCTCCAGCCTGCCCAGATCCCTCTGGATGGCATCCCTTCCCTCGCATGTGTCACTGCACCACACAGCTCGGTGTCATCGGTGAATTTGCTGAGGGTGCATCGATCCCACTGTCTGTGTCACCAACAAAGATGTTAAACAGTGCCGGACCCAACATCGACCCCCAAGGAACAGCATTTGTCTCTCTACTTGGACATCGAGCTGTTGACCACAACTACTTGAGTGCGACCATCCAGACAATTCCTTATACACTGAGTGGTCTGTCCATCAAATCCCTGTCTCTCCAATTTAGAGACAAGGATCTCATGCAGGACAGTGTCAAAAGCTTTGAACCAGACCAGGTAGATGACGTCAGTTTGCTCATCCCTTATCCACCAGCACTGTAACCCTGTCATAGACGTCCACCAAATTTGTCAGGCACGATTTTCCCTTAGTGAAGTCATGTCAGGAAGTCATATAACTTTCTTGATGGAGAAAGACATGTAGGAATCAGTGAGTACCCTCTTTGCTTGCTGATAGCTCTGGAATGAGTGCTGCAATTTCAAACTGGAAACAAGTGAAAAGTTCAGGTGAAAGATACTTCCACTGTGCTTTTAGTACCTCCAGCTCTTTTTTCTCTAGTCCTTAATTATGGACAGTACTTTTGTAAAATACAAAATTTTATTACTAATCAGTGCCTGTACCTTACATCACATAGAATCACAGAATGAATCAGACTGGTTCGGGTTGGAAGGGAGCTTAAAGATGACCTAGTTCCAACCCCCCTTCCCGGGGCAGGGCCCCCTTCCCCCAGCCCAGGGGGCTCCCAGCCCCGTCCAATCTGGCCTTGAACCCTTCCAGGGAGGGGGCAGCCACAGCTTCTCTGGGCACCCTGGGCGAGCGCCTCACCATCCTCATCATAAAGGATTTTTTACTTATAGACAGTCTAAATCTGCCCTGTTTCAGGGTAGATTTCTACATCTAGAAGTTAAGCAATTCACGTTAAACTCAATGTTTACTGTTACTTTTTTAATGTTTACTGTTAAACTCTATGTTCGCTGTTAAACCTCTTTGTTCCCTTTAAAACAAATATTAGCTTTCACATTTTAGATAGAAGTTCAGATCTATAAATCATTATGAAATGTTACACATACATAAAGAGGTTTACATATATATATATGTATATATATGCAAATACTGGACACACTCAATATTGGAATAAGTTACTGCAACCCCACATAAAACCAAAAAGGTTATACTAGGTTTTTGTCAAAAGAGATTTTTCACTCTCTGAATCTAAGAAACATGAGATCAAGGAAGGTCATTGGAAGAAGAGAATCATAATATATGTTATATGCAAAACTCAACCCCTGAATTAATTAAAAAAAAAAAAAAAAGTATTGTAAAACAGTGAACCATATGAAACAGAAGAACAAAATTATCTCCTGCTTGCCAGAATATTGATGGAATGGTGACGATACTGTTTCAGTTTGTAGGTCACCATCGTCAGCCGTCAAAAAAACCCATCATCAACAGTTCATATTCCAGTGTGACCACTTCCGTGCTAGCCTGGAGTGATGTTAACTCCCACAGTTCCTGCTGTCTCAGCATGAGAGTCAAGGGTGGGTAGGACAGACTTATAAGTTGCAGCTCAAAGTGCAGTCTGCCTGCTAAAGGAAAACAGATCCTAATATGCACATAGGTCTGACAAAAATCTAAGGGGGGGCTAGTAAGAAAAAAAGTTTGTATAAACAAGCTGACAACCAAAGTTTGAGTGATGATGAACATCTGCAGCTTCCATTATGAACCACAGCAGCTACAGGTGCACAGCAAGTGTTTAGTCACTGTCTGGATTTGGTCCATATGCAGTAAAGATACGTTGCTCATTAAGGCACCACACTTCATGAGTCTACAAATAGCAAATACATAAAAAATGTAGCAAATATATAGCTAAATGGCATAGCAGAGCCTTGCTTTACTCCTTATTTTGATTTTCTCTTGTTTTAGGTCTTGATGTTGCTCTCTGGTTTGTCATAAGAGCTAAATAATCTTGCCAATTGGGTGCTAATATGTTCAGGGGAAATGTCAAGATTAATTTTCATCTTTTAAAATATCCCCAAAGCCACAGTGTATACCTTTCTGGGGCTGTTAATGGGAAATCAGTTTTCAGACCGGCCCGCAACTGGAACACTTCCATGCATAAAGGTACTCGGCAGGCAGGTGGCAGGTTGTTAATTCACCCCCTGCTCATTCCTAGAGGTGGCGTGATAAAATGAGCCACATGCTTATGACTTTAATGTGCTTGGTGCTCAAAAACAAGATGATTTCAGGACAAAACAGCATCCTTGCTAGCAGTTGGCTGAGACATCAAGAACAAGAAGAAGAATTTCTAAGACCTTATTGGTGAACATATGGCAGACTCTGATTTCCTTACTAAATCAGATGATATTACTAGAACTGGGTCATTATGCACACATTGTAATCTATCGTTAAGCCCAACAAAGTAATATTTAGCTAGTGTTTTAATTGTACTACTGGGATTTATCTCTGCTTTTCAAAGAAAAAAAAAAGTTCAGGAAGGAAGAAAGAGTGGTGAGCTTTCAATTTTAATAACAGGAGATTGCCAATTTTGACAAATGACACTAACAGTTTATTCAGATAATGTTTGCATATATACATATTTGCACATATTTTCGGTGTTATTTAGGAGATAGTAAATGTTTAAATTATTCATTCTCTTCCATCTCTTCCCTGAAAAGCACATTTCTCCTCCCTGTATATGCTTTCAAAATGCAAGTTGGCATCATACATTTCAAATAATCTTCCAGTTTGTTCTACAAAGCCTACAGCCGGGCCATCACTACCTGTACTGCCAAACGACCACGAGGATGGTGTGATGCACGTGCGTGTGTGATAGAACTGATGACATACAGAAAGGAAATTAACCTCTTGGCCTGGAAATCAAGCAGTCCCTGGCCATGCCAATCCATATGGCTACAATCAATTAAAACAAAGATGCATCCTTCTCATCGAGGCTGCGGAGCGATCATACAGCAAGAGTTACAGGGGCTTCGAGGTTTTTTTGTGGTGGCTGTTCCTTGGCATGTTTTTTTCTTTAGCAGTCCTTCCCGCGTGGTTTCCAAGGCACTTGCAGGCATGGATACTGTTTATCTAGGGTACGGGACAGAAGGGAAAGGTGTGCAATTCGACTGTAGGCCAGTCACCCCAAACCTGTTAAACACACTCATTTTGCAATGCGTTAAGCAAAACTGCTCAGACAAATCCCATATCTGTCTCCAACAGCTGGAGATAAAGAACCCTGTTTTCTTTTCTGTCAGGGTTAATAAAACAAGCAACTTATTAAATAGCATTTTGGCAAACACAACGGATAATGAATCCTATGCTATAGTTAAAGACTTTTAACAATTAAAAAGATTTACGAGCTGAGCGCCGCAACGCAGGAGCGCCGGCGGAGCGAGCCCACTCCTGTGCAGCCAGACGCGGAGCGGGCAAGGCGCACATCCAGCCCGCGCTTGCTGAGGACGGGCGCCTTGAGGGGAGCCCGGAGAGCCTGGCAGGTAAACGTGCAGCTCCAGCCCACGAGGACAGCCCGCCAGATGCCCCAGGAGCCCGGCCCTTTGATGGGGCTGAAGCAGCCGGGTACATCAGATACTGTGGCCCCCCGGCCCATTGTTCCCCATCAGCTACAGTACATGTCCAGCGTCTGGTTTGTCAATCATCGGATTCAATGGCTGTTTGCCTGGGAAGCTGCTGACAGGGGGCTAGGGGGGCTTGCCAGAGCTTAATTACCGTACCTCATTAAAGGGCTTCTCATTCATATTCAGTAAGGAATCATTCGAGCAGACAGATATGTCTTTGTTAGATGAACTGAAAAACATACTTTTAAAAAAATCCCTACCACTTACGTATTTACATTTGTTTGGTTAAAGAACTCTTTTCATTCTGTCGAAGAGAGAGAGATTAAAAAAAGGGGGGGGAAAAGGAAAAAGAACAGGAAAGAAATAAAATGAAAGGAAAATTAATTAGAAAGAGTTTGCATTTGTAACCTGACAGGCTTTTTTTTGAGGAAAAAATAGATTTCATTACACAGAGTCAAATTCTGCTTTCCTTGCTGCTCAGTTCACAAAGATACACCGATGTGTGTGTGGGGCAAATCTGTTTCTATGAATGAAGGCTAGAAGGGTTAAAATTATCTGCTTTTCTCCTGGCAAAGGCTTGGTTAAAAATGTCACTACTATTTTTCCTTAAAGGAAAAGGTTAGGAGAATTTTGCACCAAACTTTTTTTTTGTGCAGGTTTCTTGTTGCTAAAGTAAAAAACTCATAAAGCTAGAGCCTTAACCAGCACAGTTTTGTGCAGCCTCCTTGGCACTGTGCTGGCACCAGTAAGGATATGGATTGTTGGGGTGTTCTCTCTGGTGGTGTTCTTCCACCAAAGATAGCATCGGCTTGTATTCACTGGCAAGACTAATAACCCCAGCCTTCTGTGGACAAATGATCTAAAGAGGAAGGAAACACTTTTGTAATCTGCACAAAAAATTCTACCTGACAGCTCTCAGTAATACTTTTATAATCATCACTTCTAGCATGTATTTTCTTTAAAATAGAGGTTCAAATGAGGATGGACCAAAACAGTGATCCAAACTCTAGCTACTGAACACAAAGACGTGTCTGGCTTCCCAAGTAACTTATTGGTACTTTCCTGATTTCTGACTACTAATGATATTGAGCTGTTTCATTTGAGAGGGCACAGTAAACGTTTAGTCTGAGACACCTTGGTGCTAAGATTACCCCTATAATATTTGTTTAAAAAACCCCACAAAACTATATGTGTAGTGCTGATATCTAAGGAAGAATGATAATGTGAAAACTCATTTGATCTGGCATAGGAGTGAGTCCTCAGTCCCGTTTACAGGTGTCTCATCTGGGGTTAGAAGAATAAAAATGCAAAGGAAAAGGAGAGAGATGATATACCTTCTCTTGTCCCAAGCTGCTGAACTGCACAAGGCTGAGGCTTTCAGTGCCCAGCAGTTTAGGATGACTTTTTTTTGTCTTTGAGTCTGCACTTTTGGAAATGCAGCAAGACATGGAGAGAGAACTGTGAAGAGACCTTGTGTGGTTAATATCGTTTTCCCTTATTTCTTTCTCAGAAATGGTTTTAGAAGAAATTAAAAAGAACACTTGCCTAAAGGCAGACACAAGGCACAGGAAATTTAATCCTGCATGGCTAAAGTTTGGCCAAATTATGAGCATTTGAGAACAGGGTCTTTTATATATAATGCAAAGGATTTGGCAACTTCAGCTATCAGCAGAGGAATACAGAAGCTGGGGACATCATATTTATTGCTGGTTTATGACAGGGAGCAGCCAATCAAACCACAGGATTTCCACAATGTATACTGACAGCTAACAACAGCCCAGCTCATTAGAGCCCCTCTGCCAGAAGAGTGCATCAATCCCATAATTGAGAAATAAGTGCATCACTCCAAGTTAGTAGTCCCTACACTCTGTTGAGCTGAAGCGATTCCATCTCAGTATAATAAGGCATGAAGCCTAACATCATGTACACTAATAAAAAATACTATCTTTTTATAATGTGATCAAATTTGAGTTCCGGTTGGGGCAATAACCTGGAGTTTCCTGATATCTCTGCATTTAAAACCTCAATTATAGCTCTATATTCTGCACAGTTTTGCCTTGAATACATAACAGATGTTTATATTGAGATGAATGCTTTGTGGACCCAGAACTGTCATCAGACCTCTCATAATCACATTTTCACCTATGCATATGGTGTACACCTGTGGCTTGTTGGAATTGTACTCAATTGCAGTGTGGGTGGTTTAAAGACAGCACTCTATTTTTATTCTTTTGTAATATTTTTCATTCACATTCTGTTGTACCTTTTAATGCTTTATTTTGTGTTTAGTATATAAGGCAAGTACAGAAATACAACAAGCAAGGTTCTTTTAAACCTGTACGTGCCTCAGTGTTTCTCATAGAAAAATACACACTTAGGTTAGTAATATAATATATAATAAAATAGAAGTTGAATAAAGGCAAGATTCAAATGTTGTGAGAAAATACCATGGGACGGTTGTAAATTTCTCTGCTGATGATGTACAGAAGAATGCTAAAGACACCAGCCTAGAATACAAAGTAGAGGTGTTTCTTGTGGCTTTTGACGTTTATCTATTTTTGTAATGCAAATACACCTTGAAATGTACTGCCAGAAAACCATCGGGATCTATTTTTCATTCCCCATTTACACATACATCTACTTTCCTGTGAAAGGTCCGCAGTGGTGCATTTCAGCCGTGGTTTCCACACACCAAAACCACCTACCATCAGAACAGCAAGGGATGAGAATTAGTCTGCTGTAGCCCCCCAGCTCTGCCCTCACAAAGGTGATACACAAGATGTTTTGGGGAACTGGATCGGTATCATTGCAGAACTTAGTATGAAACCCTGAGCAATGGCTGGGATGTGTGTGTTTGCCTGGGAAGAGCATTCTCACACAGAAAAGGCTCGATGCACAAAGAAAGCAGCTAGTCCTAACGGGGCAAAAGAACCATTGCAGGACTAAACACAAGGATGGCTTCTCTTTGTTGCAGGCTTTCATTATCAAGTACCTGGTTTACTGTGCATCAGCTGTCTGCTTAGTATAGTCAACTGAATGAAGAGTCATCTATAACAAGAAAATGGAGTAAGAGAAGGAAAATACAACAAGAGGTAGTAAAAATCTAATCCCCATCAGGCAGCTTCACTTACGCCTTCACATGAGAACAATGTGGAGAACATGGGGAACAGCATGTTAATGAAAAATAGTGAAATCCCAGTGGATTCTTGATATGAATTTTGAAACTGTGTCCTGTGATTCTGCATTCATGGCCTTACTATTGGCTTAACCCAACACCTAATGAAGCTGATGGGACTCCTTCCTCCAGAGTTGAAGGGTCAGCAGCTAGTGCGCAAACCAAGCATTTTTAAATCTGTGTGCAACTGAAGAAAAGAACAACTAGAGTAGTTTATTTGGTTTGCAATTCTAATAGACAAATCCTTCTTTGATTAATTAAAATCCCAGTAAAGAATCTAAGGTAGATCTTACCTAGCCCTTTTATATAAACTGAATATTAAATTATTTACAGACCAAAATGTGTGGCAGGTTCTTTAAGATAGTCTACATTGTAAGGTTGTAATATCAAAATTTGCAATCCATACAATGAAGAAGCACTTGGGAAACCTGAATAATAAGGATTACTCTTTATCATATATTCAATTGTATCATCCTACAGTACAGTTATACATGAAATAAAATCAACAGTGAAGTCATGGGTAAGAGACATATGCTATAGAGTTAATATTAGCCTTAGTAGGTCCACATACATTTTTTGCAACAGAATTTTCAGGTGTGTACAAGCAAGATGGAGGTTTCTCTGATCCGTATGAAATGCACCTGTGTAAATCAAATGGGTTCAAGAGCACTCTAAAAGTTTTAAGTGATTATGATGTGTGGCTTATTTGTCAAGATCAGCTAGCAAACTGCCTTCCGTGCTCCTGGGCTTCTTTTGTGTGCAGACAGTTATACTGAGGAAAAAAAAACAAAAAACAAAAAACAAAGAACTAAAAACCAACCCCCCCAACAATCTACATTTATTAAAGCCATCTCTTTAGAAAGGAAATATAACAATGATGTCTTAATAGCAGAGTTTTATATATAGTTTTATATGGAAGAGCAAAATTGGCCTATCCCTAGAGGCATAACAAAATTTGATATGTTTAGGCTTTTTCCTGCTGGTGCTTATCTCTTTGGTATTTAATTTGCAACTTGTTTGCCATTACTCATGCTGTTTGCCATCTTCTACTGTTTTTCATATACAGTCAAATTAACTTTTTTTTTTTACTATAAGAAACATGGAAAAGAAAGAAATTGTTATAAAATTTCCTGTCACTTACAAGCCTGAACTTTGGAATTAACCAGATGAGAAAAGGACTTATGATAGACATCAACAGATTCCAAGCATCCGTTTCTACCACAAAGTAGGATAAAAATCCATAGCTGGGATCCACTTTTAAACTGAGAAGAATTGTGAGGACAGTTGTATACAACAGTTTCAGCATTCAGTGGAAGATGCTCTGTGAGCTACTGACACATATACAGCCTTGTAAGCAAAACAGTTTTATGAATAAATTAGTTCATTAATGAGTAGGATCTTACAATGTGTTCTGAGATTTTTGGGATAGTGATATATAACAGCATATTACGTAAGTGAAGAAGTAATAATGAGAAAGTGTTAGAAAATGAACTGGGAAGGACCTTGAAAAGATAAGCATTTAGTATCTCAATAACAAAAACAGAAAAGGAAATAACCTTCATCATCTATTAAACATGACATTTTGCAGGGGTTGCTAAATGAACATTTTATATGAGTACCACAGGGAAGTCTTCTGATTCAAGCTACTGGTCATTTTGCTTTGCGAATTCCCTAGTTAATGATCTCCTTAATGCTTAATGGTCTCCATCTGATTGGCAACTCCTGTGACTTAGGAAACACGAATAAATACTGCCTCCAGTCAGGCTCCAAAGCTGTTAACTCAGGGTGAATGTGTGGATAGACTCTAGTTTTGAGCAGAGTCTTATTACTTGATTTTCCAGTGGTTCATTAGGTGTATGTCTGCCTGTAGATATACAACTTTTCCCTTTGCTCCAAACTTCACTGTTTTCTGCTACGCATCTCTATTAAAGTGTTGCCTGCATCAAAAGCAAGCAGCTTCTTGAGAACGCTACTGCTACATGAAGTGTAACCGCTGCTCCTGTAAGTACCTCACTTTTGCAGCAAAAAGTGTCCTCCAAGAGGTCATGAAAAAGTTGTCTTACTAAAGTTCTGTAACACGTTAACTTATTGGTATTTTCCTTTATTAATTTTTTTTTTTTTTTTTTTGTGGCCACTGCTACTTAAAAAACACTATGCTAAATGGCTTTATTAGAGATATTGTTATAGGATGTGTGCTGAAAGGATCACCTCTAATCTAACAAAGCTATGCTCACAGAGTCTTTAAAGATTGATTACTGGAGTAAATAGTAATTTCTACTATCAGTCTAGACAAATGTTTTTCAGTGTGAGACACAGAATTGTTTTAATGTTAAATAAGTCCATCCTCTGAAAGTGGTCAGGCAGTTGAACTTGATCATTGTTGTAGGTCCTAGCTAAACTCTGATTTGATTTAATTCCTCTTCCTCCCTCCTCCTTTCCATACCAGTACATGCTGAGGAAATCTCTGATGTCGTTTCTCCCCAGCCCTGCACTAGCAGAAGGTATTGAATGGGTAACCAAGTCCCAGCCTAGGCACTGGAAATGTCACTTTGTGGGAAGGAGGATCATCTCAAGATCATCTAATCACCTGAACAAATTTGCAAAAAGCATGTTGGCACGGCACTTTTTGTAAGTCTTCTGTGTTCATCCAGTTTAGCTGGTTTTCCATAGGATGGCAAAAACCCGCATCTCTGACCCTAGCAAGGATCAAAGATTCATGAAGTCCTCAGTTTCAAGCCAGAAGAGCTCTGGAACTCAATGGTTGCAACAATTTTGAGCAATACCTATTCATCTCTCTATGGATTTTTCTTTTCCCTTATACCCTTTTTTGGAAATACCTGAGCTGTTTCCCTTGGGAAAAAAAAAAAACATGCTAAAACAAAAGAACCAAAAAACAACAGTACTCTCTCCGAGCAAAGCTCCATCTGGCCTGATACTCAGTCTCCAAAGTGGCCAGCCATCAATGTCTAAAGGAGAGCAGATGAGCCGTGCACCTCTACTTCTGCCAGGGCCTGGGGGTGCTCATAGTCCCCAATGGCTGGGACCGGCCTCCCCTGGGACCCCCAGGCCCCCCCCACTGCCGAGGGCCCAGGGGACGCGGGGTCTCAGCTCAGCCCGGGGCCTTCGGTCCCTGCCTGGGCGATGGGGTAGGTGTGTGCCCGTCCCTGCCCCTGTCCCCTGGGTGGGCCTGGGACCTGTCCTGCAGAGACCTGCTCGCCGGAGGGACCCCTCGGGCCCAGGGCAGAGCTGGGCACGCAGAACTCTAGGCACAGCATCGCATAACCGTTCCCTTCCATTCCATTCCCTTCCATTCCATTCCATGCGCTCACCATGAGTCAAATAATGAGACTGTTATTTGCCTGGGATGCCAGGGGTTTCTCAGCTCCAAAACCGCTTTCATGGACACAAATCAGAAAGCTTACAAGTAGAAACACAATTTTATGGTTAGATTTTATTTTATCTAATTTTATGTCATTTTATGTTATTTTATGTCATTGAATGTTATTTTTCTAAATCTTTTTGAGAGATGATGCTCACAAGCAGTAACACAACACACATTTGTATCCAGCAACAGGTTGATGATGCAGTCTTCAGTTTATCTTGAAAAAAAACATCCCTCGCGGTCTGGCAAAGGCAGGTCATGGACCTGCAGGGAGGAGAGGCAGGAATATAGGACAAGCAGCTCCTGTTTCCTGAAGACTGACAACTTGAAGAACGAGGATCAGGACCAACCACACACAGAAGAAGAAGAAGAAGGAGAAGAGGAAGAGGAAGAAGCAGGAGAAGAAGAAGAAGCAGAAGAAGAAGAAGCAGAAGCAGCAGAAGAAGAAGCAGGAGAAGAAGAAGCAGAAGAAGAAGGAGAAGAAGGAGAAGAAGCAGCAGGAGGAGAAGAAGAAGCAGGAGAAGAAGAAGCAGGAGAAGAAGAAGTAGGAGAAGAAGAAGCAGAAGAAGCAGAAGAAGCAGAAGAAGCAGAAGAAGCAGAAGAAGCAGAAGAAGCAGAAGCAGAAGAAGAAGCAGAAGAAGCAGAAGAAGAAGAAGAAGCAGAAGCAGAAGAAGCAGAAGAAGCAGGAGGAGGAGGAGGAGGAGGAGGAGCAGGAGGAGGAGGAGCAGGAGGAGGAGGAGGAGCAGGAGGAGGAGGAGGAGGAGGAGGAGGAGGAGGAGGAGGAGGAGGAGGAGGAGGAGGAGGTGTAGTACCGTGGAGTATCTTCCAGAAGCAGGACACATGCCGATGACAAGCACCCTTGCTGCCTTCCAAACCTTGCCCCGCTGTTCTTGCTTCCCGGCCAGTGATGTGTGAGCAGCTCCCGCGCCTGCCCCGCGCTGGTGCTGGGCAGAGAGAGCTGGAAAGTGGCAGCTCCGGGCGGTGCCGCGAGCCTGGAGCCCTCCCGAGCACAGGCTGCTGTGCACAGGCCAGAGCCCGGGGGAAATGCAGCCAAGGGCAGAGCTGAGCTCGCTGCCGCTGCAGACTTGCGATGAGAAAGAGCGGCCCTGGAGAGAGCCGGTGCTCAAGTAGCGCCTTGGAGGTGGCAAGAGCCGCAGGCAAGAACCTCACCAAAATGGCCCAGAGGCCCTGGCATGGGGCTGTGCTCAGTGCTGCAGAGGACAAGCAGCAGCAACCCCCGGGGGCCACCTTGGGGCTCCCCTGGGAGTCTAGAAGCTTCCTCCCCCCAGATGTGGGGCACGAGGGCCACCTTTGTGGAGCAGGAGCAGCGGCACCCGGCCAAAATGGCCCAAAGGAGCCCTGGCAAGGGGCCGTGCTCTGTGCTGCAGAGGAAGGAAAAAACCCCCAAGGACACTTGCTAGCCCACCCTGGGGGAAAAAAAAGCCTTCCTCCCCCCAGCTGCAGGGCACAAGAGGCCATCTTCATGGTGCACGAGCAGCAGGCAGTAACCCAGCCAGAATGGAGCAGAGGGGCCCTGACAAGTGGTCCTGCTCAGTGCTGCAGAGGAAGGCAAAAAACCCCCGGGGACCAGTGCCAATCTGCCCCGGGGAAAAACTCCTTCCTGACCCCAGCGCTGGCGATCGGCTGCTCCCTGAGCATGTGAGCAAGACCTCCCTCCTCGTCCCACAGGCTGGTCATGCCTTCCAGGAGATGCCCCAGCCCTGTTCTCCCTCAGCCTGGAGTCACCTCGGGGGCTTCCCAGCATGGCAAAAGGCCCCGGCCTGATCGACCTTGGGGGAAGGAATCCTTCCCGTGCCTGGCAGAGCACCAGTGGCTGCTCCAAAGCGCCGGGACCCCTGGCAACATCTCTGTATCCCATTTCTTATGGCTGCTGCCCCTGGCTCCGCAGAGGATGAGGAGGATGAGCTCTGCAGTGCTTCTCCTCAAGAAGGCATTCCCTCGGTGTTGACACTGCTCTCCAGCTGAAAAAGCCTGATAGCCTCAGGCACCTCCAGGTGTTGCTGGTTCTCCTCCTCTCCAGCAGCCTTGTCCAGCTTCTGGTCTTCCTCCCTCATCCCCCTCCACGTAATCCCACCCGCTCCTCGAGGACTTGCTCCTGGATGTCTTCGGGCTGGCCCCCGGGCCAGCTCTGGCAGCAGAGGAGAGTGTTTTCCAAACAGCACTGCTGTGGTGGAAAGGCTGGTTATTTTCAGGCCTAGAACATTCGGATCCGTGCCCCAAGCACAGCCAGGCAAATGGCAACTCTTCCAAACTGTACAAACAGCCCTCTGCTGCTATTGCCCTCACATCCCCTTTTCCCACGGAAACCGAGCACGGTTCGCCGTGTTTATATGGGATAGAGAACACGTTCAGCCATGGGGTAAAACTTTCACAGCTCATTGGTGACTTTAACCTTTCTGAGAATTATTTAAATATCTACCTCACTTTGTGGGAAGATGTTCAGATCTTATCTAAAAACCTGGAAATTCTCTTTTTCCTTTAGGATTTAGTATTTTGGGTCCTGAAAGAAGAAGGAAGGTACTATTCTTGTTGTTTTGTATGTTGGTGCCAAAATTGGTATGTTCATTCAGACTGTGTAAATATGGGCATTTCTACCCCAGACATGCATTTGGTTGTGGTGATGCCAGAGGTGAAAGACAGGGGTTTGGTTCCCTCTGCATGAACTCTGCAGAAGACATAGCAAGTATGCAGGATTTCCTCACCATTTCTTAGCAATGCACCAAGGGACATTTGCTCCTGCACTGTGGATGGTGATGTTCTCCTTTTGGAAAGAAGTACAGAATGGGTTTGTGCTCCTGATCATCTTTTCCCTTGCACTTCAGTAGCTCTTTTCCTTCTTTAGCCTTCTGATCCTTGCTACATTTCTTGAAAGTGATGGCAGCTCTCTCAGCCTGTGTTTTGTTCCTGCTAGTCATTGTCTTCCTCTATAGGCCCTCCACACCCTAATCAACCACTTAGTCTTTGTCTGCCTTCACCCCAGATGGAATTTCTCTTTCTTGAACCTGAGGAATGAGAAATGTCCATAGCGGTACAGGTGAGTTCTCACTAGGGTTTTGCACAGTGCTTACCTTTCCTACGGAAATATCTTGTCTGACACACAAGAAGGCATTTGCTTGTGTCACACTAGTGGCTCATAGTCACCTACTCATGCCTTGAGCAACCTTTGCCCACTCCCATGTTTCCAGACTGGAGCAGAAACTCATGGTTCTCCACCTGATGTTATGTTACCTATTCCTACAGTGCAGTTCTTCATGAGTGGTTTCTTGATGTAGGGGCTACCTCTTCTGTCAGAGCTTCAGTTGGTATGGAGTATGTGGGCTGTAAAAACAGGCCATGAGATACAGCTTTTTGTGGTTCATGGACTTTGTGAAATCCAGAGTATGATGTAGACAAGGAAACCTACATCTCTTGAATGATGATTTTCTGCAATCTAAATTGAAAAAAACTGACAATGAACTTCACCTTTTCATGCATTTGATGACATCAAAGCCTGAAAGGTGGAGCCTGAGAAAAATGTTAAGGAGGCATTCAGCCGTCAGTAGCTTGCTGCTCCACACAGTCACAACCATCAGATCCAGCCCCCCCACTGTCCGGGGGAGTCATGCCCACACTGTGTGTGGGTGGGCTCCCAACGTGAAACTGGTGGTGTCAGCCTAGTCACTTTAGAAGTGGGTGGCTCCTCCTAGGAAAGGAAATGACCACAGTTGGCATTAACTGACCTTCCATCTCGGAAGTTTCCTTGGAGAAAGTGCCCGACACTGAAAAAGCTCCAAGAGATGAAACACTGGTGGGTCAGTGTGATGCAGTTCATGGTACTGCTGTCTGTGGGGATGAGCTTTACTCTCCAGGAATGTGAATACAGGTCACCAAATTTTTCAATGAATTCTGCAGGTCTTTGGGGAAGAAGAAGGTTGTTGCTGATCATGCTGATGTGCGTAAGGAGTTGGCTGGCCAGATGGCCATCTGACACCAAAAGGCAACTGCCTCTCTTTAATCCCTACCCACCTATAAGATAGCTACCAAGAAGGACTATGGATTTTGCTTTTTATATGCCCACCTGAAACCACCTGAGAATGTTGGTGTGATGAAATTACTGATGATGTTATTCATATACAAGGGAACTTCATTAGTTGTTTTTTTAAATTGACAAAAGAAACTACAGAAAACACTCTTCTAGCACACACTTGGTAATTAGTTTTCAAAACTGGTGCAATTAGTTCAGAAAGCTGCCAGTGTATGCCTATTCAGTTAAAGAATCTGAACATTTTGATGCCAGCTCAGTGGGAATAGACAACAGGCCCTTGCCTGTGCCCAAACGTGGATTGGGTGGATCTATTTTATTCTATTCAAACAAAAGGGGCTGAGGAGGAACAAGTGAAGCACAGTTATTCTCTGTAAAACAGAATTGGTCCAGAAAAACAAGGCTGAAGATAACTACTCTGTAGTGGAGGGTCAGTGATGCTTAACTGAAGCACTAGTAGAAAGGGATTCCCATGTGCCATTTATTTTGTAATTAAATAAATGCCACGAAGGGAATACCTTGATTTCCCTGCTGCCAGGCAGCTTCACTCACAAATCCTCCAGAACTCCTCCTCTTGATGAGAGGAGTAACATCAGCTGAGGCTCTTTTGTACATGAAATACCTGATAAAAAAGAAGGAAAAAAGTACGCAGGTAACAAGACTTTTCAGGATCAAAGCCAGACAGATGAAACTTCTGGTACACTGAGCTGAGAAAGAGCTTGGCAGTGCTTCACTATTACCAGTCCTTGCCAATCTCTAGATGCAAAGCCCAGATCCGGCATGGAGACCATGAGTCTTAGATAAAAATGCACCAAGATATAGACAGTGGCTTTTCAAGGAACTGGGGGTCAAGTTTAAAATAGATGGGGTAGGATGTAACAATAATGTAACTCCTGTTGAAAGAATGGAAATTTTGCATGACTTCAAAAGAGGCACTAGGTGTACATCCCCCTTGATCCCTTCCTGTTACTTTAGTTACTCAGACGACTTTAAAGATCTGGACCTAAATCCACCAGCTGGGGGTAGTGATAGGCATCTGCTCTGTGGGATCAGCTCAATAGGAAATCACATACAAGGATGTGTGTTTACAGATCCTCTTCCCTATCCAAGAAAAATAAAAACAACAGCATGCTGGATTCAAACCTACCTATGTAAAGCAAGTCACTGATTAACTACCACTTGACAATTCAGCAAGCATGGAGTTCCGTTTCAGAACAGACATTGTAGCAGGATTTGATCCCTTTGGAGGCTGTGTGTTCAACTTCATTACAAATTAGGACCACACTTTTGCATTATGCACTTTTAGCATCAGAAATTATTCATTTCTGCAAGTCTTATTTCCTGCTCCTTCACATACTTAAACTTACCAAAATAAATAGACATAACCTAGAACTGGAGAGTAACGGCATTCCTAGGAGGTTTCTCAAGTCCTTGTTCTTGTAATCTATAGTTTTTAGTTTGCCACGAAAACAACAAGGCTGCTAAGAACTCTTCAGGACAACCAGACTCTTTTTTTTTTTTTTTTTTTTTGTGATGGCCACTGATGAATGATGAGGTAGATACACTTTAAATGACACCATTTTTGCTCACGGTCTCATGAGGGCAAAAGTACAAGCAATCTCAGCAGTCTTCCACTACAGGAGAAGACAAAAAGAAAAGTACCAAGAAGGATTAAAAATTCTAACATGCTTTCCTGACTACATTTATTTTGCAATATTTCTTCTCTAATTGGATACAGAGCTGCTTTTAACCTTCCACTGCTAGATTAAAACCAGTGAGCTTGCTGTATTACAATTTTGCTTGTAAATCAGGAAAGATCTTTGATTACCTTAATATTAGCCATCCAGAATCTGCTATTTGAAAGACAGGGAAATAAATAAATACTTGCGCTTACCTTACCTGAATTTACAATTTATTGCTACTGTTTTCTGTAGTTCCATGATTACTGGAACTCCTCTTACTGAAGGGATCTGTGCAAGAACCCCCCAAGGATTTTATTTACCTCCAGACTATGATGTCTTACGTTGAGGTATGTACAGTTAGGGCTTGGACTGATATATTCTGCCTCAGCTGTAGCCACTAAGGATCTTCTTTGCAAATACTGTATGCTAAACAACATCCCACCCACAGCCTTATTAATATCTACTTGTCTTTGTATCACTGCTGTAATGCAACTTTGAAGTTGTCACTGTTGGTTTTTTATACTACGGGAAACTGTAAGAGCAGGGGAGAGAGGGGGAAGTACAGTAATGGATGCTACAGTAGTTAATTTTTCCTGTAATAAGATGGCTTATCACATCAAACATACTTTTGGAGTTATAGTGATATCTTTCTCCCTAGCTAATTATTTAACAGTACTACTCTGAAAGTTATTATCTCTGAAATATTTTATTACATGAAGGGAAGAATGAGGTATCCCACCAAAACAGATTGACTTTCAAATTCTGAATGTCATACTCAAACCAATGTCCTCTTTGAAGAGTCACAGATCAAAACGTTGTTCTTCCTTTTGTTCAGTGAGTAACTTAATTTTACTGTGAATGATGCAGAAAAAAAAAAAAAACAAAAAAAAACAAAACAAAAAAAACATATTTTTGCCAGTCTGGGAAAATGAATTAATCAGTAACAAAATTAATAACTTTTTGATGCTTTTGCAATTATGTAGCCATTCTGACATGATGGAGATGTTCCTGGAGTTCTCCTCAAAGATCACCCTTTCAGGAGCAGTCTTCCATTTTGACTTATGCTGAGTATTATCTTACCAACTGAATATCAATTTTATTTTAAAATAGTCTTTTTTTCTTTTTTTTTTTCCTGCTATGGAGCCACCCTGGAATGTCAAGACATATTGTCAGTGTGAAGTTATCATACTGCCACTTTGGAGATACGATAACTTTGCTACAATAGATCACAGGATTTTGAGAGATCTACTTATATGGATATTTATTTTGCAGATTAGCATATACCTGAAGTGGCCCAGACATGCATTCCATGTCATTCATACATCAGTCAAATAGTCTGTGTAGTACACAGGAGACTATTTTTTTTTATATTGCCTGTCTTCTTGAGAATTTTTTCAGTACTGAGCAGTTGTTTTTTGGTTTTTTTTTTTGTTTTTTTTTTTTTTTTTTATTGTGAGCACTACCTTTGGTGTTACCACATTCAGTCTTAATGTTTCTTGTGATCCAGAAAGAGTAGATTCACGGAAAGCACCTCTCAGCTAGGGGACAGCTACCTGGTAAGCACAGCGCAACTTTTACTTTTCCTCAATGTTTTTGTGTGCCATAAAGTTGTCTTTAAAATACACAAAATGTGTCTCTGCTTGCTAGGTAATTTTGCACCCTCTTCTGGCCAAGACTTGCCCTTTTAAGGCATAAATGTTCTGATATAGGTGCATTCAACATGAAGTTATTCAGCATTACAAACTGTTCACACTGAAAAGTGCACATTGTATATAGGCAAACTCCTCCTTGCCAGGGAAACACCTAAACCCCAAACCATTCAGATCCCGAAGGTCAGCCACGTTCTGACCTGTTGTATTCAAATGTCTCAAATCTATATGTAAGAAAGAAAAATGTACATGTTGAAATAAATACATTCTCATCAAACTGTTTTCTTCTAGATCTTCCAGCAGTTCTCTTAACAGCCAGAAAAAAATCTTCTCTTTTCCTACGGTGAGGGACAAGGTCCTTCCAACCTAGGCAAGGTGCTATGCTGCTTTTGCATCACCACCTATGTATCTTTGGCATGTGCAGAAAAAAGGGAAAGTGCCATTTAAGAATGTGACAAAAAAACCCAGCTGTGGCTCTGTAACTTGTGCAAATATTTGAATAGACCACTACCTGCTCCTATATTTCTCCTTGAGCCCTACTCTCACCATATAAATACAAAATAGCTGTAGCTCTGATGGCATACGAGCATAAGCAAGACAAGGTCTGTAGGTGTAGGTACGTACTACCTTGAGCAACAAATCTTGGTTTGAAAACAGCTGAACAGTTTGACTACTAGTCCTTAACCATCTATTGCAGCAGGATCTAAAGCAGCTGATGCTCAACTGTGGACTTCAAGACACCATGCTCATCGAACCTCTTACCAAATCTTTTTAAATACAGGCATTTCTTTTCCCCTTTTGAAAGGCCACTGATCTTTTACATTGCTGTCAGCTGAGAAACCTCCAATTTTTGCTGCCAGCTCATTATCTGTAACAATTTTCAAGCGGTGCTCAATAATTACAGGTCACATTCAGTGTTAATAGTGGGCATTAATTTTTCACTTGAACAAAAAGAGATTTTGTTATTTTTTGTCTTTTTTTAAAGCTTGCGCATGGCCTGTGTTGGCATTTGTGATTCAGCATGTCCAAAACATACTTTAGACCTATTCTAATTTTGACATTTCTATTTACTAGATGGTTCATGTTCTTCAACTGTTTTTCTGCTGCACTGCATATGGGTGACTTAAAATTAAGAACCAAGCAAAGCCTTGGACGCTCCTTATCTAATGGCCTACAAATACAGAAAATCCTTTGGAAGTATTTGCAGGAATTGTACCTCTGTTTCTTGGGCAATCAAGGAGACATTACTTGCTCTGCTGATTTTGCAGTTGAATTTAACACAAAAAAAGGAATTACTCACATGGCCAGTGCACAAGACACAGTGTAAGTAGCAAACACATTCAGAATCCAGGCCAGCACTGTTGGACAGGCATTTGAAAAACTCCACTGATCATTGCTAAAATATTGCTAAAATTTCTTGAAAGCGAAGCTAGAATTTTTTATGGTCATTTTCCTCCTTCTTCCAAAGGCAGAAAATGCAGTAGGCACTAAACAGTAATTTTATCCACTAGTCAAACCTTTATTTCCTATTATTCCCTAATAGTTTCCTAGTTTTTCTCTAGATTGCAGGTTTTTAAATTATGGGTCATCCCTAAGAACTTGAACTGAATTGCCATCCTATCTTCCAGCTAGTCCAATGGCCTAAGGTGCTACTCAGCTGGATTAAAACTGGCAGCATCTGGCCTTAATTAGTGGCATCAAATCTGTTGCTTTTGTGTCTTTCTGGAAAATCTTAATCTTTGATTAATAGCAATCTTCTCATGGAAGTGTCGAAGCAGGATTCAGGATTTCACAAACTGTGGATAGCTGGGTGGAAAACAATCATAGTACAGTACTGATTTTTGAAATATGGGGCTTTGTAGGTTAAGCTAAGAGAACCTCTAATACTCTGATTTACTGTTATCATATAGAACTGTTTACCAATGCAAGTGTTGAAAGACAGAGGTTTTTATAGTTATACTTTTTAATTTACTATATGTCTATATGGGGAAAATCTGTAATAAAATGTGTACTTTTCCTCTAAATGATCTTCATTTTCTTTTTTATTATCAGAAGAAATATGTGGCCAACACCATTCCAAGCTCCTGGCTAGCCTGTATTTTAGGTATACTGTAGTTTACTGTTGAGTCACTAGGGGTTCTCACAAAAAGTAGACTGCCTGGGACTACAGCACCCAGAAGTTACGCATGCTTTCCAAAGCCTCAATAAACTTTATACAGCAACTGTTTTTCTGCTATTCTGGATGATGGGGGCAGGGGCTAGAGGCTTGCACAGGATCAAAATGCCATCATTTTCACAACAGTAAATTTCACTGGTTCCAAGCTTGCTGCAGTTCCCTTTTTATTGCAAATACATCAAACTGTCTCTGATAGATCTAGAATGTCAAGGCTGAGAAAGGTTCACACATCAGACGCTGACTTTGAGGGGGTGTTTAGAAGCAGGGGGGGCAAGGTTGACATAAGGTACAAGCAGTCTTTCAGATGCACTGAAAACATGCCATTTTTATGATCCTTTTTTTTATTATTTTTATTTTTTTTAACAGACAATGGGGTATAGGATAGCATTGTCAAGAAAGGTGGCTGTGTGCTCTTTTTGCACAGGATCCATCGGTTTCAGAGGACCTGGACATCCTTCCCTGAGCATGTAGCTTTCTTCTATTCTTAATAAGCAGATTCTGTTGCTGGTTAAATCAAGTTGTACTTAATGATTAAATTTCCATTACCATTACTAATATTTTTAAGTCAGAATTTGATTTTTGCTGACAGGTTTGTTTGTTGTTTTTTTTTTTTTTTCTCTTAAACTAAAGTGCAGACTCAGCTATGATAGAAACTTTGCCACGTTTTTGAGAAGAAGTCCAACTTCCTCTGTGCATGGCATGTAGAAAAATGTTCTGTAGTTTCATACCTGCATAAACAAATGGCACCTTTACCCCTTTAATGTACAGACCTTTCATTCACTCCTCATTTTCCTTCACTTGTCAACCTGACTGCAGGTTTGGTTCAGAAAGAAATATCTAGGAAAAAAAATTTAAAATTATAAAAAATATATTGACTTGATGACACAAATCTCTCTTTATCCAGTAATCTGTTCTCCTGAAACGTCTATAGTTTCTGCCTCTTATAGATAAAGTCTCTGCTATTAAATTTACCTGTTAAATTCATCCTCTCTCTTTGTCACACCTAAATAACAATATGTACATTCAGGCAGACAATGAAAAGTAAACCCATGGCTGTGACTCACAGAGAGAAGTCACCAGCAAGCTGTCATGATAAAATTTGGAGTAACACATGGAAAGTTCTTCTCTGTTTTACTGTAATTCTTTTTATGAGTTTCCTATATAATCTGGTTTACATCTGTCAAAGGATATTGAGAAACCAAGCCCACAGGTAGTAATAAAAAGTCACCAGCCTAAAGCAGCTTTGACATAAAGCCCGGACATACACTTGCAGCTGTATTTTCTATAACTAGCTCGTAAGGGCAGGCATATCTAGAGTTGAGACCTTCAAGGAAAAATGATTGTTGCACTCTCAGATATGAATACACCTTTTTTTTCACACTGCCCCTCTTTCCTTTTGTAAATAGAAGACACATCTCTGAAATGAGAGTTATCTGATTGTATGGGCAAAGCAGTGAACAAAATATAGTCATTTACATGGAAAAACTGCCCTATTAAACACAGATGACATGATCGCAACCTTTTTTTCCCCTCTCTCTCTTTATTAATCTATTAATTAACTATATTCTTCTCCAGAAGGCAATGTCCCTAAAGGGGAGGAAATATTTATGAGAGGTCCAGCTGACAACATCAGTGGGTGAATCAGTTAATCATACGTTCTGGGTTAAACAGCATTACTGTTATGTAGATGGTAGATCTCTGTTCTGGGGCACATATACTGAAGAGAAGGAAAAGACAGCACCCCAGAGAAGAATGAAAGGTACCATTATTATAACTTGTATGACAGCACGATCTCGTTGATTATTCTCAGTATCTTATTTCAGTTTCTGTTTTAATTTCATTTACTAAAAATGCCAGCATATTTTCTGGGCTGACTGTCAGTGACAGGATTTAGTAATGGATGCAGAGTAATACTTAATTACTTCTGACTTCTTGCTGTCTATAAATCTGAAGTTCATGAAATCAAATTTTTTAGTGTCTTTTCCTTCTCCTCTACTGTCACTTCTCACCCATTACCAACTAGTAACTTTAAAGCTTGGGAGGTCAGATTTCCTATTTTACCTAGGCTGTCTCCACTTGATTAAAGTAATTTGAATGGAATAAAGCAGGAAAGACATTTCTAAGTAGAATAGGGGAGCTGAGGAAGGAAAGCAAACAGATAATGTTGGCTTGATATAAAGGATAGATTCAAAGAGTTTAAGGCCAGATGGAATCATTTGATGATCCTGTATGACTGTATATCAGGGCAGTAAATTTCACCCCATTGTCCCTATATTGACCCTATAACTTCCAATTGCCTAAAACCAACCTTCCAAAGTGACAACAATAAATAGGGAAATCCCATCTCCACTGGTATTCCCTTTCACTGTGCAAGCATCTTCACTGTTATTACACTCCATTTTGTATTCAAATCTGGTGGTATCATCTTCGAGCCATTGGATAATGTTGCATCCCTTTCTGCTAGATCACAGAGCCTCTCAATACATGCCATTCATAAATTCATAAATATATAAGAATTATAAAGTTAGGCGCTTAGCAACAAGGGCCTAACAGCTAATTAACCAAGCTCCATTTTGGGATCTTTACAGAGCTAACTTCATGCTTGGTTTCTAGGGTTCCACAAGATGTTTAAAATTAAATTTGAACAACATAAAACCTGACTTGTTTCAGGTCACACGATAAACCCTTAACTCAGACCAGGTCACAGTTTGTCATGTAAGCCCAACATCAGATGAATGGTCATCGGTCTCATTGGTAAAAAGACACCAAAACTGGGGTGCCACATGCTTTCAGAGTTCTCATCAAGTAACAATGCACAAGTACATACTTTTCACTTGCATCTTACCATTGTCAAAATAAAATAATAGGGCACACTCTGTGTATTAACTTTGTTTGTTCGTGTTTGTTCTTCTACCTCTGAATTTGTGAAATGATACAGAATGAATCCTCTGACTTAGACACTTGAAGGCCAAAAGGGTCCATTAGATCACACAGTATGATCTCATATATCAAAGATCAGAGATATCACCCAATTATCAGCGCATTAAGTGCAGTCATGTGTGTTTGACAAATGCATGTTTTCCTAAGAAGTAACTAGTCTTGATCTGGAGAAATCAAAAAATGGAAAATCCAGCATTTCCCCTGAGAGTTCCAGCTTTTAATCACTCCACTGTTATTAATGCATGCCATATTTTTATTCAAATTTATCTTCTTTTAGCTGTCATCCATTAGTTTTTGTCATGCGTTTCTTCATAAGGTTAAATAATCTTTTATTCGTCATTTTCTCTCTCTCTTATACCCTGGAATTGAGTCACCTCTCAGTTTCCCTTTTGATGAACTAAGTGGAACCAATTCTTAAACTTCTCAGTGCAAGGTATATTATTCTAATCTCAACAACCTTTTCGTTTGTGAAGTAAGCCTCTAATTCACTTTTCCTTGGTGATTTGTCACTAAAGTATTTGCCTCCAACATGTTTTCTTACAGTAAGCACCACAATGCAGCTAATTTCCTCTAGTCCTTTGCAACTGCAATATGCACTTTAAATTATAGGGGGAAAAAGATATAAACATCTAAGGCATTTTGAAAATTATATGAATGCAAAAATACACTACATATTTTTTAAAAAATTGAGTTGGATGTTTATAATCAATTTGCTTCAGCCTGCTTAGTTGCAGCAGTCTTCCAGAGGGTAGTGGTTATCTTCCTACGGGCCACAGAATGACGTGAATACACGGTAAATACGATGTATTGCCAGTATAGCCCATTCCCAGTTTATGTACAGAAATCTCTCTACTATGTGGGTGGAATACAACAGTTCCTATCTTTACTGAAAAATCAATTTCAGTATAAGGGCCACAGATTTAAGGCCCTGCTTGTGTACATGATGAGTAACAGAGCTACAGAACGACACAGCCATGAGGAACTTACTAGAGAAAATTCCACCCTCGATTAGACACCACAGGAAGGAAAACATATTTGAGGCTTTGAAAAGAACTCTATCTTTGACTGTGAGAACTTGACAAGACCTCAGATGTAGCACAAGGTCAAGACACATATCTTCATAGCGATTCTATATTTGACCACCTTGGCAGACAATCAGTCATATATTTTCCAAAGCTACTTCAGTGCAGTGAATAGCATCAAAATGTTTCAAATTCATGTCTGCATCTGAAGATCATTCAGTAGGAACTCAAAGGCAGTCAAAACCAGCAAGAGCAGAACTAGAGAATTTCTCCATGTTATGTTTCAGTCCTCCTGCAATAGCAGTGCCATCAGCTGTCTATGTTATAATGGTCACACTATGCAACGCAATGATGTATTTGTTATGTTTTGAGGTCTTCTTCCACAAGCTTCTGAGAAAAAACAAAACCCAGCAGGCTGAACATGCAGAAAGTAAGAGATCGGAGGTCTGCATAGTACCAACTAAGCATCCTTAGCTATCACTAATTCACTTGATAAGTGCTGCTCAGCATATATTCAAAAATCAGGCATCATCAAAAGATATACTGGAAAGTCATCACTGAACTCGCAAGCCTTCATGCCACTTTTTTTGCCAGTCTTTGATTGCATCCAACTGGTTTAAGTCAATTAAGTTACACTGGATTTACACATTGTTTTAAAAGATCAGTAAGATCAGCTGCCATGTAAAATCACAAGGCCTGGAATGACAGACTCTCAGAACATTAACCATTGCCAGGTGATAAAATGTTGGCTTGAAATATGGATGCCTGTGTACTACCATACATACTTACCCATACAGGCAATTCCAGTTGATTAAATATGCACATTCTGTGAGAAAAAAAAGACCATTAAGAGAGGAGAAAATTAGATGTTTTGTCAGTTCTAGTTCCCTGGTTTCATTCTCAACATGGTCAGGTGCATAACGGCCAATACAATAGTTCTATATCTTTACATGCTAGTTTGACAAAAGATAAAATTGGGTAGGTAGCTCAAGACCAGATAGGATGATGCTTTAGAGTAATTAAAGAAAACCACTGCATATCTGAATGAACCAGTCCCAAATTGATAACCTCCTCCTCCTCCCCCCAAAAAATTAAAAAATCATCATCATCTCTGATGGTCCTTCATGGAGACACTGAAAACTGCAGGTGTTCAGTTTATCTTCTGTGTAAAATATTTATCATAGTAATAATTTCTAAAGTTAATGATCACCATGTATCCTTTCAACAATGTATATCCTTTGGTCTTCAAAATCAACTGTTTACTTTCCTTGTAATTATCTGCTTTAACGTTTCCAGTAGTATTAGTTGCGGTTATTTTGGATGATTTTGCCTGCATTACAAAGATTCTACTGAAGCTTGAAACTGTGGAAGTAAAAAAGTGTCAAAAGCTCCAGAAAAATATGAGAAACATATATAAATGGACTTAAACGGTCACCCAGAAAAACAGGAGGAGATACTGTATTTTCCACTATCACTGTTTCCATTGCTTTCCCCTTGGAAAGCCTTCTATGTCTCCAAAGGAACCAACTAAGAGGTCATACAAGGAATAGCACAGAATTAACCATACTGTGACATATTCAGACCCCCATGCTTGTCCCAAACTCCCATCCATTTACTAACTCCCTTTCCCCACCCAGTCAATACAATTTTCCTTACATGAGTTAAATTCATGGCGTTAGCTTCCAAATGCCTTTCCCAAACAGCAGATTTCCACAAGACTGCCAAAAGAGCTTCTTAACCCACTGATTTCAAGCTTGTAGTTAAATTTTCTTCCCCTGCATTCAAGCCTGTTCCATAAGATATCACATGTATTATGTTTGTTTGGTGAAATGTAACATTTCAGGAGATTTTGGTCAAAACTATTTGATGAAAATACCAGTGTTCATCTTTTAAAAGATGTTTAAAGCATCTAGTGGAATGATATTAAATACATTTATTTTTTTTCTTTTGCCTATTAGACCTTCTTCCATAAGGAAGTAACCAGCACAAACCCTAGACCTAACCTAGCTCCAAAACAGTGACCTGTGGGCTGATCTTTAATCGTAATACAAGATTTGCCAGAAGAGATGAAACTAAGTGTCAGTTTTTCCTAGTATTGCCCTTCCTCCAGAGGCAAGTGCCTGTGCTGCAGGAGAGGATGAAAGTATTTTTAAGTATTTGACCACCTGTACAGTACTTCCAATGGCATGCCTTAATTTCTGATCTCCAAAGGCATATGATCCCCTGAAGTGCTAGATTTGACAATCACTAGTTTTGATTAGCCACAAATTATGTTGGTGGTCAAAATATGATGCAGTCCTCCTCTCCAGTCAATTCCAGAAAACTGTCTCAGTGACCTCCACTGACAGAAAATATCATGACTGAATTCCATGTAAATAAATGTTCTCTTTCATTGGATTTAAATATAACAACCTGTGATGCAAGACAAAAGCAGAGCTGGATGAGCTGCACCACAGAAGAAATCAATCATGAGAAGAGTCAACAAGAACATGATGCAGAGTCCTGTGATTCCTCAACCAAGTTTTCCTTCATATTCAACTGTTGTGTGCTTTTTTCCTCTCCTAGCTCTAGAGCAGACCATGAGCAGAAATATTACTGTGCTGATAAGATTTTGTGCCTATCATTAGGAGACTGGAAATGAACAGAGAAGCAGGATACAAGTTGTTTGAGTCTCGGACCCTCTCAATCCTCACTCACCGTTACTAAGGAAATGACACTGAATCATTCCTGCTGTGCTGCTCCCACCAGCAAACCCTGTAATAAAGAACATTTGATTACACAAAACATTTGGGGTCTAATGGTTATGTAGCAGAGGAGGTCCATCTACCACACAGTTGTTAAGACTGTAAAGTTACTCTGAATAATCAGTCATCATTCATTTAAAGGGATGTTGCCCACACAAAAACTAAAACTGAAAAAAAGTTTGGCATAATACCTTCAGATTATAAAGTAAGATTATTAACATGCCTGATGTATTTTAGGTGTTTGAGATGTGTCTGCTTTGCTACTTCTCTTGAAATCCAAATTGATAAATCCATGTTTAAGAACTTGACCTGGTGAAGTTCTCAGCTAGATTGAACAATTTTATTAAATTAAACTAGGATGGATAGTTTTGCCATCAGATTTTGGCTCGTTTCACCTTCAGCTTTTTGTAAACAACACGACAACATCCCCCCCAAATCACTATTCTTGGATTACTTCCATTTTTGATCAAATGTGTGATTCTCCAACTAATAAATTAGAGAAATATTCACGGAATTGTTTCTGTTTATTCCTGCTGATGTGGAAACTTCTTTTAAAAGCACACTAAATCTGGGACTACAGGAGTATCACAGGATTCCTTTAACACACAAAATCGGTCTAATAAAACCCAGTGTTACTCCTGGTTACAGTAAATGTCTTCAGGGATACCTTGTTTTAAGAGTTAACATCCGCTATTTATCCCTTTAATAAATGTACTGACCTTTTCCCAATTTCTAAGAAGAAGCAGGCCTGAAGTTTCAAAGTTATTTTAAGAATAAACACTTAGGAAACCTCTGCAACAGAGGATCTTCACTTTGAAATGTCACAGCAATGTCTAGGTGCAGGCCGAGAGCACCCAGGAAAAGAAAACCCTTCTGTGAGTTTTACTGCCATCTGAAGTCTCTGCGTGGATGACTTGAGGCATAAACTGAGATTCTTTTCTCTTCCTTTCTTTTTCCTTTTATTTAAACCAGGATTCTAGAAAACAGGACTTCTGGGCTTCAGCGAAACTCACTTCAGTTCATCAGGAGAAAAAGTTATCAATTGGTTTAATTTATTTAATTTTATTTCTACAGATAATCTGTCAAGTTCTATGCAAGTACAAATATATAGAGAGAACAGTGATCAGCTTCAAAGAGCATGGAGGTTGGGAGGGTGAAACACAGTTTACTGTATGGAACCTTTTTTTTTTTTTTTTTAATTTGCCTTCATGGAAGTTGACAGCTCAGCCTGTATTTCAGCTCTGTCCACAGGCAGTGATATGTGTGAGAAACCAATACTCTGAAAATTCTCATATGCATATGAAAAATCATGGTATGAAAAGGGGCCAAGGGATTAGGACAAGATAAATTTATACTAAGCTTTACACATTCCATTGACAAATTTGCTGTTTTTGCGTTGTTGCCTCCGACCTCCTGGTTACCGAGGGGATGACATTAAACTGGGAGAAAATGGCTTATTATGTGTGATAAATTCAAACAAAGATGACGCACTTTACCCACCAAGTATATCTAAGAAATTGTGAGGAAATGTCAAGCATTTCAAAAGAAAGCTGCCGTAAATTCTGATGCCGGAGACTTTAACGAATTTCTGCCAGAGTAGAAAGGTCTCTTTGTTTGGACTCAGCTGACACTCAGCGTGTGGAATATTATGAGCTCCAGGGTCACATAAAAGCTACGGGAGAAAGAAAGAAAACTGTGGATGTGACAAAACTCAGGCACTAGAGGGCTAAGAACTGGCACGAAGACTCTGCATTGACTCGGTGCAGACGGTACAGGGGAATCAGCACTCACGCATCAAAAAAGGTTCAAAACACAAACATCCGTCTCCTTCTGCTCACGCACGCTCATTCCCACTGCCCCCCATATGTGCACTTGGTCTTTAGGCAAGACTTGATTTGTCCCAGTTTTGTTTTTCCTTGTGTTATGGTAAAGTTTTAGGAAAGAAGAAAGATTGGGGGAAAAGGGCGGGGGGATCCAGACCCCAGAAAACCTCCTGTCCTGCTGATGTTACATAATTGATGAACAAATGATCACACGTTGTGTCCCTGATTCAGGTCAGGAGGTGGCAGAAGGAGGAAGTGCTGTCAAATGTTTGAAAGAAAAAGGAGGTAGAGGAGTAGCAATGAGACCCCCTGCCACTGTGGCAAATTAGCTATTTCACAGCGATGTTTACACTATATAGTGCTTTTCACATGCTGACCCCTTAGGTACACACAAGATGGAAAGGGCAAAAATGACAAAAATTATAAGCTAAGGCAGTGAAGAAGAGCAAGTGAAACGAATTTGGATCTCCCTTGCTCCTTTCCTGCTTCCACCTGTGCAGCACTACTGGGTGTCACGGAGGAGAGCTGGTGGTGGTCTTTCCTCACCCCCAAAACCACCTCAGCAATGGCCCTTGTGCATGACTTTGGAGTGGTTTTTGGTAACGTTACCTTCGAGCAGGGGAGCAGCATGACAAGACACACTTAATTTGAAATGTTTACAGACTGTGTAGCTAAAAAAATCAATAAGTAACTGACAATTCATTATGGAGAGAGGTTGTTTTAAATTTACAACTTTGTTCTAAATCTAAAATATCCTCCTTCTTATTTATTTATTTCAAGGGAAAAAAAAAAAAAAAAAAAAAAAGATAAAGAGAAAAATAATCCCAGCAACAACAGCACCACACTTCTGCTCCTTTGATATCCCTCAGTTCCAGATATTTACAATATCCTATGCCTGCCAGAATAAGTCACCTCTGTTTGGAGGTGACATAGTTTTGTCCAGTCTCTCTGATGACAGAGGAGACTGGAAAGAGTTGTTACACCCTGAAAAGGGGACATATACACTGTGTAAGGTGGCAGATTCCACCTCTCCTTGGGATTTAGCCTTATTAACGAAGTAAATAATAAATAGAATAATGCAAATTGCAGCTGAGGCATTTCCACCTGTAAGATCTTCTGAGAGGGTCTCTCTGCTCCAGCCCACAGGTTCCTCTGCCTGAAGAACCACATCTGCTTTTTTCCTATCCACAATGTGTCAATAACTATCAGTCAGTGGCTTAACTTGGGCATCCAGAACCTGTCAAGAGACAGGATCAGTGGGAGAGCCTATAGCCCTGTGCCACCCCTGTGTTTTACTCAGCTCTGAATCCTGTAGTACAAATCCTCTCTAAAAAACGGTATGCAAAATTTAAATAACTTGCATATTGACTCAGAAAGGCATTTTTAGTCTTTGTCACTACAATACTTCTCATATACCATTATAAGGGCATTCATACAGAACTAGGCTATGCAAATTATGCATGATCACACGCTTTATTATAAATAAGTGTATATTCCAGTATTTGTGCCTGACACTTTGAGTCCGTGGTTAGTCCTAAAATGGGCATGTGAAAAGGATAAAAAATGATGGCCTGAATCATCCCGTCTCCTGCAAAAACAAAGGCAGTTGGTGAGGCCCACTCTGGCTGACAAGCATTGATGACAATGGGAGCATTAGCCCAAGGCTGAAGTGTTTTGATAATCCCACCTATAATGACTGACTGGAAAGCTGCCAGAATTCATGAAAATGTGTTCATAATTTCCTTCTTCTGCTTTATCAGCCTAGCATTTTGATTCATAATCTTACTATATTAATAGCATTAATAAAATAATGAACAGCCATCTCTACTGTTTACTTTCACGAGGCTAAATATAACTCTTCCCTTACTCACGGAAAACCCATCAACTTTTACAGACATTGCACATTTTATGTGTGACGGTTTAGCAAAACACAATTTGAATGTTGGAATAGAAAGCCCAAGTATCTGCACTTGAACTGACCGATCTTCCAGCTTCATTTGACAGGAAGAGAGTTCTGTTCATTTACTACTTTATTACATTGGCAAACAAATCTCTTCATCCCCTGCTAAAGAAGATTTTACATAAAAGACCACATTCTGTTTGACAACTTCTCTGTAGGCACTTAAATATTATTTTTCATGCTCCAGTTCAATCCTTCCTCAACAACTGCATGAGCTGCAACATCTGTAATTTCTTAACCCAGAAATCCTTAAAGAGTGTTGTCCTGAAATAAAAAACCATAAAGGCTGATTTTTATCAGTGTGTTTGGCAAGATGTGACCACAATATCTTCCGCAAGTCAGAAGCCTTGATATTCCTTCAGCAAACCTCTGTTAAACCACAAATTGCACCTCTCTGTCGACCAGGTATTGAGAACGTTTCCCCACCTATCTTTACATACACACACACCCATGCATATAGAGATTTTACAGGATTGCTGGCAATTTCCTTGTCCAAAGCCTGCAACTTGTTTTCCTGAAACAAGTATTTATTTGATTTTGTGTTTTGTTTTTTTTTTTTTTTTTTTAATTAATAATTAGAAAATCAGTAACAGGGTTCAGAAATCAAGTTTCAGTTCTCCATTTAACTCCACAATTTCACCATTAAAAATACTGCAGCTTGACAATATTCTAGGCTGGGTGACGAGCGAGGTGTACTACCATTTTGTCCATCCTAAATACATGCAAGAGCAAAAGTCAGCCATTTATCCGTCCTGATACTCATTGCTGTGGCTTGGAATGGTACTGATAGGAGAAAGAAAGTCAACCTTTGTATATGGTTAAGAGCAGTCAGAGCTAAAACAGCAGGGAGATCATTAGAGAAGATGGAGCTGGAATGGCAGTGAGATGAAAATGAGGACAAAATACTTCTGCAATTTGCCAGTAAGCAAGATAAGTGGCTTAAATTAATTACTTGTTCTGCAATCCCTTCTTTTACATATACTTTTATACATACATTATTTACATTTAATTTCTTTACATTACTGTGATAACTCTACAAAGGATCAGTGTTATGCTCTGGGTGACCACACCAGAAACTAAACTCGTAACTATATTCATACCTCCCTTGTCCTTGTCCTTCCCAACAGCCTTCCATTAAAAAAAAAAAAAAACAGCAGATCAGCGAAGATGCTGTTCCCCTTGCCCTGCTCTCAGTCATAGTTTCTACCTCCCTCTTGCCAGCAACTTACCCCCCACCAACTGTTCCCCTCCAGGTGGGTCTGGCTCCCTCATCTATTTTCTCTTTTCCAGGCCAGTGCTTGTTTAGGTCCAGCAGCTGAGGGCACAGGAGAGGCAAGATCTGTCCTCGTTTCTTCTGCCCAGACCCATTCTCAGCCACAGGTACCAAAACAGCCTTGAGGGCTCTAGTTTTCCTTATACAAATCCTATAGCAATTTTCTTCATCTGCTCTAGAAGACAGTTCCAGTTTGAGAAAGCACATCAGTATCAACAAAGTTTTAGTGCAGAAAGCACTAAATACCACCTAATAATCAGCAACGCTACCAGACCTACCTATAATATTTTAGGATTAATTGGAATCACACAAAGGTGGTTTGTTGTTTTGTTTGTTTGTTTGTTTGTTTGTTTGTTTTTTAATTAAAAAAGAACATTTCTCTCTGACTTTTTTTAGCTAATATTTTCCATTTTAACTTGCTCTAATCTAAATATCATTGTCAAGTCACAGCTGGGTAGTGAAATATCCAATAGAAGTTGAAGGAGAGTGATATTCTAGTTATAAAATGGAAATATGTCTCCAAAAGGGGACCTGATTTTTTAAAAAAAGCACCTGCCTTAAACTTTGGGTATAGTGGAATATCTATGACTCATCCTTAATGCACTGGAGGTAATGTTGCTGTTTACAAACAAATTAAAAGGAAGCCTCAGTTTATTGACCTATCAGGCACTATATTGTAAAAATTTCCTCCATAAAAAGAAGAAAATACAGAAACAAACTGTTCTTGCTTGAACTGAAAGCGAGAAGGGTCAATACATTTATTCTCATCTTTCATAGAAGGAACTGAGGAAGACTAGAGAGGGATGAGAGTCTCATATTTACTCAGTTGCATTTTATTTAACAAAAGTCCCTGATGTTGCAGAACACCAATTTGTTGTTTTTGTTAAATAATTAAGGCTGTCTAGGAATCTGTTTCACAAGCCAGGTGCAAAATTAAAAAGATCCAGGCAGGAAACAGGAGATCACTGTACTCCTGAAAGCAAGTAGATACCAAGTAAAGATTGTGTAGCAGTAGTTACTAAATTTTTTAACGCCTTCCAACCAAAGCTGAAGTAATGAAACAAGGCAATTACACATGAGCAACACAGAACAGGAGATGTCAGTGGTCATGCCCTGCCAATAATGTTCTGGGGATGAAGTGAAGTTCCTGATAAGGTGGAATAATTCAGAAAAACTTTAAACCATCATCTGTAAAGCTACACTTTTGTTTTAAATCAATTCTCTTGAAGTGCCCCTCCTCCCATGTCTGACTATGGCTCCCTTTCTACCAACAGACATGTGACCAACATTTATTAGAGGAAGAGTCTTCAGAAAGCACATTTCAAAGTCTGCTGGGTGAGCTATCATAGAAGCTTCATTTTAACTTTTTGCAAGTCTTTCTGCCAGTATCCAATGTAATAAAGAAGTTGAATCAAAACTTGTAAGTGAAATGCAAATAGTAGTTGTGCTCTGATTGTTTAACAATGATGCATTAAATAAAAAGTTATTACATTCATATACTCAGCACCTACTGAGTGCATTCAGAAATACTGAAGACGCTCTCCAGCTATCCTTGTATCTGTTGAGCAGAACTGGGGCTTCATACAAAATTAGGTATTCACCTGAGAAACCAGAGCTATTTCAGGAGGTGCTCTGCAGTGAGACATTTGGTTTCTCCTCCTGCAGAATCAGTTTCACTCTTTCTCTTGATTATAATGTGCATTGCACTTGGACACATCTGAATAGCTGCGATTTCCTCAGTTGTAGTTTCAAGGTCATTTAAATGTAGCATAAAGTTGTGCCACTACAAAATGAAATGGCCCTGAGCTACTTTGTTCATGTTGCTTCTACATTCTTTCTGCCATGATGATTAGGAATTATGGAGAAAAAGATATTAAGGGGAGACATAGTCATCTTTGGATATACCACAGTCTGCCACAATGAGGATTTAATAAACTGTTCTCCGTTTTCACTGGCAATAAGATCACTAGTATGCCCAAACTGCAAGGAGGGAGATTTAAGCTAAACATTAGGACAACCTGGCAATGGTAAAATAATGAAGTACTGTGATGGACTGCCTAGGAAGCTAGTTGGTTTTCGGTCACTGCAATGTTTTTAAAAGCAAGTGAGACAAATACTGTCAGGAATGGTTTATGCACTGTTGATCCTGCTTTGGGGCTGAGAGGTGGGGCAGGTGACCTCCTGGGGTCTTCTACAGCCCCTTTTTTTTTTATGATTCCATGTGTGTCGAATAGGAAATAGGGATTATATTCTAGTATAAATCCAAGTAACAGCAAATTCACCACAATCTGTACTTCAAAGTAGATGTGAGTGATGCTTGCTGCTCCTTGCAATAAAGGGAGATGGTAGAACCTTTTATAACTTCCTCCTCCCTGTTTTCCCACCTCTCCCCCCAGAGTGAAGAGATTGAAATCAGATGAAGAACCATGGCTTTCTCAGACAGCAAACCACGATCGATATTTGTTCAGACTCAAGACATGCAAGTTACTTCATTTTGCTCATGGACAACTACCCATAATCCAGACTTAGAATTAAAAGCATTAAACATAGTCAGCCCTTTCCTCTCCTTGATGGAATAAGAAAAACAAAATAAAACAATACTTTTGCCTTGACATTATTTTTTGATTTTTCCACAGGTAAAATTTGAATCAGAATGCTCAGTACCTAACTTCTCTGTCACCTCAAAAGGCAATATCCTGAACACTTTTGATGAACTTTCAATCACATAGTACAAAATACTATGCTAAACTTGTAGATCACAATTGCAGATTTTTCCTAAGGCTGGTAAAATTTTTTGGTCCACCATAACCGCCAAAATGACAGATAGAGTAAATATTATAAACAGTTTCATAAATCAATGTCTCTATTTAAAAGCAGAAGTACAAATGCCATATTTACACACTTTATTAAAAAGGATGGGTAAAGCCTGAAATGTTCCTGCATGTCCAGCCATTGAGAAAGCATTCAACCTTAATATTACATTTTCAGTAGCAAGAACACATTTGAAAATAATACAGTTGTACCATTACGGTATATAAATCCTGTAGCTCAAATGAAAGTTCTGAGTAGTTAATTGTATTTAAATGTTTAACTATCCATACATATTTTTTCCCCTAACATTTAAATTTAGTAATTAGTTTCACAAGGAAAATACAATTTATTTGCTACTGTCTGATTAGCAAGTTCGAACATGGCTTCCTATACCCTAATCAGTCAGAGTGTATAATGATTATTGACAGATAACTAAATGAATTATGGTTCATGTTCTCAAAACTAGTTTGCACATCAACATGAAACATGATTTTGCAATTCATGGTCTTTGAACCATGAAGAGTGAAGGGTTTTTTTTAAAAAAAAACCTGTCCCTAAAGGCAATTATTATTAATCTGAATAAAATTTTACTAATAAACAGCATATCACTTGTCATACACTGTCTTACTCAACATCACCTGGAAGTTAACAAGCCTTCTTATTAATGTTCCAGGTCCTTTCAGTGATGAATCCTTTCTTAGAACACAGGCTTTCATGGAAGTTATTTCTACAGTATTAAAATTCAAGTATAGTTGAAAAAAACAGATTTGTTCCATAACCTTTCCAGCAGCCTTCACTCTAATTTATTCACCTTACAGAGCTGAGGTTCATTTCATTTGAGTCTAGAAGGCATAGCTTAGATGTCTACCTTAGGAAGAGGTGAACTGTAGATTAGAATTGCCAATTTCTCACCACTGGCTGCAGAACTAATGTGCATAAGGGCATCTACAAGTGGACAGATTCTGCCCCATGCACCATATTGCCCTAGGTTCCTATTCTTTCTGTGTATAAGCAAGTGTGAGTTGGCTCATTTTCTTATGCATAAAATGGAAGTGTTTTAGCAATATCCAATATGTGTAATAACATTCATATCCCGCTCAAGATTCCTCTTTGGACAAGCTCACTATTTACACTAGCAGGCATAATCCCAACACCTGTACAAACGCTAAGACATCATCCATGGCTATACTCTTTTCCTGAGTAAAGCATATTTGCTTCCTGTGTCACTGCAACTGCCTACTTCACAACAGAAATAGGACCTGCTTGGATTTATAGCCCAATTAGATGCTCAATATAAAATTCTGGCCCAGAGGAAGTCAATGAAAAAAGTCTACTTAGTCAGCCCTAACACCTCCAGTTGTCCTTGAGTTTACAAAGCTGAAGGAGTGCAGAGAGAGAAACTTCTATGGCTCTTGATTTCGCCCAGACATACATAAAAAAAAAATAGCACAATCACCACATGTAGATAGGAAAAATCCCTTTACATTCTTTGACTAACTTAAAACAAGAACAGTTAAAGGTTCTAGTTGGTTAAGACCAGCCCCACAAATTTAAGAACCATCTCAAACAAACATCTCCATCAAAAAGTAGAAAGCATTTTTTAATTTGAATATTCACACTAAATATCTGATGTCTCCCAAATCTATCTGTCTGCTACTCTAAATTTTAATAAGTCAGTGAAAATATATTTACATAATTTTATTTTTTCATTATTCCAAAATGAGAGAAAGAGAGATGGCTTCAGTATTTGCCAAAAACATCAGCAGTTGTATTACATCTCAGCGTAAAGGTTCATTAGGCTACGCTTCACAAAAAGAGCTCTTTGAAATTCACTTTTTTTCTTTCCCTTTTCAATGCATTAGAGTAAAAAAATGGTTTAAAGCACCATGCCATTATTTTAGAGCTAAACAGTTAAATGTTTTATACAGGAACATCAAAACCATATATGCTTCAAACACCCAACATTTTTTTAATGGCTTTCAGATAAAACAATTTATTTATGCAATTAACAACAACATGCAATTTCTAATAATTAGCCGATAATAGTTATCCACAAAGTACTTTATAGAATTGCCTTCTGAACTGCATTCATTCTGTAGGGAACCACTGAAAATTAGACTATAAAATTACCAGAAAATGTACTGCATTAACAAGAATTTTCTGTATTTTGTTTCCCCTACAGATTTATGGACTAGAATATTTGTAAACATTTGTTTTCAGGGAAAGACATCAGGTCCTATCACCTCGCATTTATACAAAGAAATAAATACCACAGCAGCATTTTCTGAAAGATTATATTAAAACTAACATTTTTCAGCAAAAAATATGTGATAGAGTATATTCATATTGCTGTTTTGCAAACTGTACATTTCAAAAAATAGCCATTAGTTTGTTCTCAAATGACAATAAATTTGGGGCATTTTAATGGCCGTATGACCACCGAGCCTCTCAAGTTTGCACTTTTGAGCTTTTCTTGAAAAAAAAAGTTGTCTAGAAATGATATTTATGTGAAAGCTCAAGCTTGCACCTGATTTGAGACTTCTGGATCCAAAGCTGGAGCACCTTGCTAATTTATGATAAAGCGAATAAACCTGGGAGCAGTTTTAGGTTGGATCAGTTGGGTGCCCTCAGTTCACCAAGGTTTATACAGCTCCACTGAAAACAATAATCAAAAATTCCATTTTACTAAGCCCAAGCAGAAAAGCCTACTACAATCTCTCTCCTCTTTTACACATAGGCTACAGAAAAATTATGCTCTCCCTCTGACTTCCATTGGCACACATACACTTCTGAGAAAACAAAAGATCTTTTTTGTGGTTCTTTTTTTAGGTATGGCTAATGGTCTGAATGGATGCTAGAAGGAAAGGACCAGAGGGCTATTTTCTGACCTTGATAAGCTGGTATCATTAAAGCACAGAAACATTCTGAAATTTACATTGAAGTATTTATCTCTATCTAGATAAGCAGATTTTGTTTTCTGTGCTCTCAGATATCTATGACTCTGATCTATCTGGACTTCTGGAACTCACTTCTAAGCAGAGCTCTGAGTGTTGTCTGTTGTACAACTGGGTCTACTGTAGACCAGCCACAACACAGAGGACAAGTGACAAATAATCGTTCTACCAACATGTTTTCTTGGTATTAAAGGATATGTTAATCCAATAACATTGCAGACTTTGAAGATCATACTTTATTTATTTATATTAGTACAAAAGAAAATGTTCTTTAAGTGAGTGTGCTGTTGTACACCTGCCAGCTCAGGAAGGTGGTGAAACACCATCCAGCTCTAGAAAGAACTGTTCAGATAAAGCCAACAAAAGCAGGTTAATAATGTAAAACTGAAAGTTAAGCTTTACTTTGAAGACAACGGGGAATAGTGATGAGCTGGTGTAGCTATTAGGAGCAAGTCCTGAACTGGTTCTAATTAACGTGAACTTTCTCTGCTTTAGAAGACGTGTCTTCTGACCATACAATGAAGTTTCTTAGAATAGCTGATGTAAAAAGTAGTAACAATTATGAACCAGCACTTGAGGGCAAAAAGATGGGACAATAAGAATCATATACATTTAATCAGGAAGACAAAGAAAAGGGAAAAAATAAAATGACAATATTTGAAAAGAACATAGTGAGAGTAATTTAAAGTTTAAGAATGAGTTGATAAACGTAGAGGAAAAAAAAAAAAAGTAAATGGTGTTTTAGTAAAATTATGTTTTATAACCATATATGTATTCCTCTTGTGGACTATTCATTTTTAAGATATCATCTTTGTGCATTGACAATACTCCTAGTTCTTCTGACAGTGATCAGGACTAATGTGGCTTTGAGCAAGGGGAATGAAAGTCAGGATATTCTGAAGAGGAAGTTCCCCCACTACACTGGGAGTTGCCATCATTTCCTCTCACTTGAACCATATAAACATGCTTTGCATGATAACCTTCACATTCTTCCAACAACTGCTCTGTTTTCCTAGTTGATATCACATCCGGGAAAGTCACAATGTGCCTGTGAGTTCTTGGGACTCCCAGAGCCTGTGCAGATTCCTTCTGAAAGTATTTCTGAGTAACTCCTTTATTTTTTAAATGTCCTTCATGTTCTAAAAATAAAGGCCAATTATAATACATAAAGGTAGTTTTTGAGTTCTCTTTAGACTTAAGTTAGGCCAGTAGCTGACAAACTGAAAAAGTCCTGGAACCAGAAATCTGTTTGTATGACATGTACTGTATTTTGTTCCTAGTCAGTACACCAATCCTATCATCTATTATCACTAACCAAATGAGATGAACTAAATCTTCAGATCTTTTACCCGTGTAATAAGTCTTCCTTGTGTTGGTAACTCTAAAATACTTCTGTATACAAATTCTCCCAATTATCTGTCATGGAAGGTAGAGTTCTTACTGATTACTTAGGGGCCTAATTTAAGATCGTTGCTCCTATAAAACACACCAACAGAATGGTTAGCTCAAGGAGAGTGACTTTCAGCATATAACCAAGGTGCCAGTAGCTGCTCTTTCACAACATATACTTTCCTCATTACCTAAGCAAGGAGATTAAGATTCTAATTTAGGCACCTGAGTACTTGTCTAAATGAGGCAATATAAATAATCTTGAATCATCTATGCAACCATAGTTTTATCATTGCTCTAAGTTTCAGCAGAAGCTGGGACACCACATTTTACATTCTTGTATAGTCCAGCCAGAGCAGATGCAAATCAGCTAATTCTGTACATCTGAACTTTAGCATCAAAACTTCCTGTGGAGCCCAAGAGTGCAAGACGAAGTCCAGGGTTTTACGTTTAGTCCAGTTTGAGTTCACACGACCCCGCAGTATTAATTTCACGACCAAAGCTAGATGGGTTAAAAATCCCTGAAATATGGAAATCACATAACACCTTGTAAAAAAGCCATTGTGATCTTTTATCCCTGCCACAGACCTATGGTATATTTTTCTCTCTGACCTAAACTGGGGATAAGATTACTTGCTAAGGCACAAACAGTGTAGCAGAAAAAATGGTGGGACTTCCAAACTCTTTTCTATTTGCAGACAGATGTATGTGCTAGCATACAGTACTCTCACAAGAAGACAGGAGAGAAGAGATGAAGCACAATCCAGATTAATTTGGCTACAATTTATCTTCTCCAAAGCTGTCCCTTTTCTTTCATTAAAAAATACTCAAAGAACATCCCATTTTGCCCAGTCTAGTAAAACAAGTCTTCAACTTTCTTACTGACAGTTTTTAAAAGCATTTATTTAGTTAGTAACTCTTCCTGTTTCTAGTCTCAGATTTATGCCTAAAACCACTTTGTTTTTTTTCAGGTTCTCCTTGAAAAAATAATGAGACAACTGACCCAATATAAATAGTTCGAGCAGCCAAATACACTATCCTTTTTGGCAGATATAGTAAATGAATGACTGAAAATTTTACTCATGTACATAATGTTTTCTTCTTCTAAAGTAGATTTTTTCAGATTTTTCCCCCCCATATTAATGCTGGCATGCCTTGAACAAAAACTAAACACGTGTCACTCTTCCCATTCTGAATATCTTTCAGCAGGAAAAAATTGTTGATCAAGGTAAAAAATATCTTTCCTGATGCAGCTAACATTGCACAGTGGCATTTCTACCATTCCAAGTTATGCTTGGCCTTATGACAGACCAAGAAGTCAAACAAGTAGCGGATGTTGCTTATCTCTATACTCTGTACCAGAATTCAAGACATAATATAAAGCATTCATTTCTAATGAGTTCAGCAACAGCATCTTTAATCAGACTGAGTATTGTAGCAATTTTTATAGCAACTGCTAGTGAAAGAGCATATGTGGGTGAACAAAATCTCACTAAATACATGGATCTCTGTTCTTTGCCTTCCCCTTAACACAAGTCTTGCACTGAACCCCAGTGCTATCAGGTATCAGCTGAAATGTTATACAATACGATAGCATGGTATCTTGCCTGCTTCTGGATCAGTAGACATATCCTAGATTGATGAAAAAGTGTAGAGATTTTCTCTTTGCCCAGTCAAGCACTAATCTCCATTTGTTAAAATGTTTGGTTCCCAAACTAGATATTCTTTCACCACAATGATACATGGTGGAGAATCCAAAAACTTCTACTCTCATCATTCAGCTTCCCTATTGATAACTGCTTTGATTCACCTCCTGTGAATTAATCTGCTCTGATGCTAGTTACTACAGGTCTTTGCTCCTGAGTCACCTGAATACGAATGTACAGAAGACAGCAATGCTGTCTCTTTCAAAACTCACATACTCTTGAAAACCAGCTTCTGTGCTGAAATAACCACAGTTAAGCAGAACGCTTCAAATTAAAATTGTTGCTCATGATCAGAAAATTGCAGGTTATGAGTTTTTAGAGGTTCTGTGCTGACTTAGGCCCTAATCCTTTTCAGCAGATGCACACAAGTTTGACTTTAGAAAGGTGACACACTTCAGCCCTAGTGCAAAACTGTTCACAATAATACACTGACATTTCAGACTGGTTTACCAAAACTGAGGTGAAGTAGTGAATAAATTACTGTACAATTCAGCCTTTTGTACAGTAGCACTACTCTGTGAAGCAGCTAATCTTTAACGTATCTGTTGAAGAAATGACATGTGAATATGCTGAAGAGCAGGTGATGATCTTAACCTTATATGGGAGCTTCTACTATAAAGTGATAGAATTTCCACTTTACACAAAACAAATAAATGACATCCGTAGCTTTAACAGTAAGTACAGATCACAATGAGAAAATTTAAATCAACAACAAATGATTTATGGATTACTAATTGAGATATGTAATTAAAAAAAAAGATCAGGAAAGTAGTAGATAGAAGTTGGACAACAAATGCAATTAAACTCTCTGTAATTAAGCATTTTCTTTTAATATAAATACAGCACTGAAAGTTCCATTCTCTCCTTCCCCATAAAGAAAAGCAACCTTTGTCCAAGCCCTGCTCCAGCCAAAATGAAAAATCTTAGACAAAACTGAATGATCAGATGAGTCTTTGGGTGTTTCATTCATGGTAGCCTCAAGCAGGGAGGAACTAGCTTACTCCTTTCTTTAGGAAAGTTCTGCCTTAAGAGTGAATACAGCTTTCCATGTCACGCTGTTCTTCCTAGTTCTTATACACAGCCATGCAAAGTGAGAGCCCCTCATATAGGGAAACAATTTCTTCAAGTCTCTGTATCTAGCTCCATCATACAAAGTAGCTGTAGTTTCATTTACAGGATGAGCTCTGCAATATCCACCTGATAGCCTTCCACGTTGAGAAAAGTGACTGGGCAGAGGAGTTTACATTGACTTGAGCAGGGCTTTGAGAAAAGTGGTTGGGCAGACTGTTTGTATTGACTTTACCAAGGCTTTGAACATGGTCTCCTGTAACACCCTCATCGACAAACTGATGAATTACAGCGCAGATAAGTAGGACAGTGAGGTGGACTGCAAACAGGCTGAACTGCTGAGCTTGAAGGGTTGTGATCAGTGGCATGAAGTCCAGTCACTAGTGATGTACCCCAGGAGTAGATACTGGGGCCAGTACTATGAGCATCTTCATTAATGACCAGAATGATGGGTTTGAGTGCACCCCCAGTACTGACAATACAAATCTGGACGGCCTGGCTGATTGGCCAGAGGGTTGTGCTGCCATTCAGCGGGCCTTTGACATGCTGGAGAAATGGGCCAATACGAATCTCATGAAGTTAAAAAACGTGAAATGAAAAGTCTTGACCCTGGGGAAGAATAACCCCATATACCAGTATATGCTGGGGTCAACAAATGGAAAATCAGCTTTTCAGAGAAGGACCTGGGGACACTGGTGGACAGACTGACCAGGAGCCATCAATGTGCCCTTGCAGAGAAGAAGGCCAAGAGCCTCCTGGGATACATCGGGAGGAGTGTTGCAAGCCAGCTGAAGGAGGTGATCCTTCCCCTCTCTTCAGCACCAGTGTGAAACATCTGAAGTGCTGGCTCCAGTTCAGTGCTCCCCAATACAGGAGAGACATGCACATATTGGAGGAAGTAGAGTGAAGGGCCACTAAGATGATTAAGGGCTAAGAACACATGCTATATTAAGAGAATGTGAAAGAGCTGGGATTGTTTAGACTAGAGAAGATTCTGGGGGGATCTTATCAATGTCTGTAAAAACCTGATGGGGAAAGGAAAGTGAAGAAGAGGCAGGCCCTTCTGAGTGGTATCCATTGAAAGAATCAGAAGCAATGAGCAAAAATTAAAATATGTGAAATTCCACTTGAATGTAAGGAAAAAATCCCAAATATTTTTATTGTGAGAGTGGTCAAACACTGGACCAAGCTGCCCAGAGAAGCTGTGGAAATATCCTTGGAGATATTCAACACCTGACTGGACAAGATCCCCAGTAATCACCTCTAGCTGACCCTGCTTTGAACCGGAGGTTTGGACTAGATCATCTCTAGAGGTCCCCACCTATTCCGTGATTAGGTATGGGAAGCCACATATGGTCTTAACTGTATCTTGCTCCTTTGTCAGAGGAGACATGCTCATGCACTCTTATTTTCAATCACATGATTTTCAAGTTGTCCTCAGGTACGCTTCAGTTATCTTTGTTAGGACTATATTTCATTTTTTCATTAGGCTTGCTTCTATTTAGTTTTCTTCAAGTTTCTTTTTGCTTCCTTCCACTGTTCTATACCTGCCTTTTAAAGTCCAGTACACAATACTTTTTATTACATTCCTGATTGTTTCTTTTTGTTTGGTTTTTTGTTTGTTTTGGTTTGGTTTGTTTTTTTTTTTTTTTTTTTTAAATGTTTACATATAAACTGTATCTTTCTTTTCATTTACATATGTTTGAAACTGATAGCTTTGACCTTGGGTAAACTTACTGCTTGTTAGAAATATCAGATTTTATTACAGTTTTTCTTTTTTATCTCCTCTGTAACTTTTCTCTTTCCCTGCCTTGTTCTATTTGTTCACTGTTTTTCTTCTATTTATTTTTTTAAATTAATGTCCCTTCAATTCTCTCCAGTGCATGATTACAGTCTAAGAAAAATAATTCAAGAAACATCAGAAACTCAAGGAAAAACTTTTTTCTAAATCTGTAGTTCAAAGACTTGGAATAAGCACTCAGAAGATGGAACTCACAGTTCCAAATCTGAGAAAGGGTAGAATTTCTTCCTGCTTAAGAAGTTACCTCTATTCCCACCACCCTTCTCAAGACAGGAAACTGATAGACAATAGTCAAGATGTGAAATTGGTGATGTAAACTCAACAAGCTTCCATACCACTGTGGAGAAGACGACTACTATGGAGAGGAAGCTTCCTGGCTGCCAAGAAGTGTTAGTAGCCTTGCCAGAATTTCTCCTTCAATTAGCTCCTAAATAAATGATGTCTTTAGATACTAATAGAAATAATTATTTCTAATAATAATTTTTAATAATTATTTCTAATAATAATAATTCCTAATAATGTTTATTATTTCTTTTGCACTTTTTGGTTAGTTTACAAAATCATGAGTTTTCCAACAATAAAAAAATCACTTAAATCAACATAAAAGATAACTAAGCTGAAAAGTACAAACTGCTCAAAGTGGGATGAAGGACTTGCCAGACTGGACCAGACTCTTCCAGCAATGTATCTTCTACCTGTTCTTTTCAAATATATCATTCTAAATTACATGGTTATTTTGGCCTGATCTATACATGTAACCATTGTTGGAGTGGTATGCCCTGGGGAGAATGCTCATGAAGACAGTGTGGATCATGCAAGACTATCTTCAAACCAGTTCTTGGTTATTGACACAAATCTGGAGTAAATGAGTTTACTCATTATTTTTCCAAACAATTACAATTACAGAATATACTGCAGACTTAGTCCTTGCTGGTGCCTTCAGACACACAGCATGAATCATCATCTAGTAGCAGATTTTAAATATGCACTGAGATAAGCACTGAATCAAACACAGAAATCTGTCCCTTACTGTTCCTGCACTGTTTATTACTATCTTCGTTGGATTTAATGAAAAAGCCAGTAAATAATGCTGTAAGTGCCATTACTTTCTTGTTTAGTTCATCTTTGAAGTTAGAAAAACTAGTTAGAGGGCTTTGTTCTTTATCTTCTGACACAGCTGCTTTTGTTTATGCCTGGTAATGTTACTGTGTACTTAGGTGTCTAGCACTTTTGGGCCTGACAGAAATGTGGAAGAAGAAGAAATGCAGTATTATATGCTACTGTTACTTTAACAACTGCACTTAACATGATGTTTCTTTTAGAAATAAATATATAAAGACAAGGGAAAATCTCTGACATTTCTCTTTGCAAAAGTATTTGGAGTTAAAGAAGAAAACACTCGCAGAAAATGTAGAATTTCACAAAACACGAGAAACACAGGTAAACAATTGCATACAACCCACAATACCTTTATAAGAATCCACAACAGCCTGTGTAAGAAATAGGTATTTAGGGTTCCAACCATTATGCTGATGACACACTAATGAACACCATAAAATTGTAGTTCATACAAGTACATTTGGATGTCTGGCATTATATCCACTGGACAGCAAAACTAGGATTCAAGAATACTTAGGTGAATTTTTAATATGGCCACCAAGTTCTCATCTATGTCGTATCACCCAGCCTCTGCCCCTGTTACCTATTCTGAATACAAAAAGGGGGAAATGTGTAATTCAGTCTTGTTGACTGTCAGAGTCAATAAGATTAGTTTGTATTTGGCAAAACTGAAAATTCCTTGCTGCAATAAAAAAACCAAACAAACAAACAAAACTTTTTTTAAATCACTGAACACTATACCTGAAAAGACCTGTATTTGTGCAGGTGTTATCAAGAGGGCTCCACTCAACTGAGGCTCTCCTAGGAGCAAAACTAGAGGATCTCAGAGAGCCAGCATATAGAAACACACAATTGAGCATGCAGCATTCTTCCATCTCCTTTCATCATCCTATCCGAGTTTCTCTTTTCCAGTAGGATAGGCAATGCTTTTCATAAAGTAGAAAGTGGAGGCAATGCTGGCTTTCCACCATTATGGAATTAGCCTCTTTGAGAAAGGAAAAGGGGTCAAGTAAGGATGGAATGTGGGAAAACTGCAAAAATGTAATGTGTTAATGTGTCTTAAAACTACTTAGTACAGAGTTGAGTTACACATTTCAGTTTCCTTTTTTGTTTGTTTGTTTGTTTTTAAGATCAGGTCTAAGAAGTAAGAAATAGAGCAGTCATTTTATGAAAAATGTTCTCTCATTAGTGACCTGTTCTTTCTACCCTTATCAGTTGCCTATGGGAGTTTATTTTAATGCACAATGGATGCCTGATTTCCCTCACTTGAAATAACAGGCTTGTCACCAGCAATTCTCACTGTGCACATCTTTAAAAGATTGTATTTTCAATGGTATTAATATACTATCAATTAATATACCTTCAATGTTTGAGGAGTCAGATTAGAAATTAGACTACTAAATACATTTGTAGAACATGTCCTAATTTCTTAAAATAAACCAAAACCAATTTATTGATAAAGCAGTAGCAGTAGTGGTGATAATGATGGTAATGATGATGATGACAATAGTAATAATGATGATGATAGTAAATTAGTGTCAAAGAACAGTGTAAACGTTGGTTTCTATTACCTAAGGAAACAAAGTTGCATTAGAAAATATGGTTATTCGTTTTGATTTTTTATACATTGATTTAATCAAAGCTGCCAGAATACAAAATTTAAATAATAAAGATGAGTCTTAGTATTAAATCTATTAATTGCCTATTGAATATTTTTTATCATGGCCATCTCACTGCACAGTTAGTCAACCTGCAACATAGAAATCTTTGCCAGTGAAGCTTTTGCATGTTTCTGATACCTGTTGGTACAATATTAAGGGATCACTATCAAAGGGACATTTAAGCCCATTGTTTATTCATGAGTTGCAGATGTTCATCTTGGATGATAACAACTATCAAACATCTGGAAATAATGCCCAAAGTCTTCTGGAGGAAGAGCTATGACTTCTGAAACTATCCTTCTTGATTCTCAGGCATTCATGATGCAATATCAAGCATTCTGTGTTAGATTATCCTTTCTCTTTTGATAAGTTTTTTTATCCTCTCCTTCAGAAAAAAAAAAAAAATTTTGCATTTTTTTCATTTTGTTACCCTATCTAAAATTAACCTGCCTCAATATAAAACATAAAATGGAAAAAAAAAAAAAAAAGTAGTTTGTGTAATTTTACACCTTACTAGCATGTGTAAAATCAGGGTATAAAAGAGAAGAATAAACACTAAAATCTATCAGTTATACATGTTTGCTCTCATGAAAGAAATGAAATTGTATAGATATGCACATCTCAGAAAAGCAAATCTGTCCTTTCACAAGCTGAGCAAGAATATATCAGATGGAACTAAAATGGTTTTATATTACCATATTTTCCTGTATATAGCCTGTTACTCAGATAACCCACACCTCTTTTTGAAAATAAATTCTCATACAATCCACACCCTCAGATAACCTACAATTGTCTCCTCCTTTCCCTTCCAAGGCATCTATGTATCTAGCAAATTCCCCTGGAGGCTTCCTGTTGTGGTGGAAAGTAAAAAGGGAGGGAAAGTAATAGAGGTAAAGATGATGATGGATTTTAAAGGGAAAATGAATAATTCGTAGTGAATCTGAGGCTTAGGGAGGACTGGGAAAGAAGGAACTCTGAAAACAGATTTTCATATTAGCAGCACTTATGGATAACCCTAATTATGAAAATGACAAGTGGGACTTTTGTTATTACTTTTAACAGCATATCCATGGGTTCTAGCACCTGAAAATACAGAACTTGTTTTCCAGCTACACTGCATTTCAACCTTCAGTCACACATTCAGACTTGAAGATGAAACTTATCATCCAGATACACTGTCATATTTCTTAAAGCAAAATCAAATAAAAATCCTCCAATAACTAGTAAAAGAAAATAAAGCCAAACACTGAAAGAAGACACCACCACCTTCTGTTGGTAGTGGAGTTCACAGGTAGAAGGGAGACCATGGGTTAACACAGATTTCTTTGCTGCGTAGAGCATGCGCAAGGCGCAGTTCTATAACAACGTGCCAAACTGGAGGCAGAGCGATTTTCTTACCAAGCAAAATTGCTAACCCTTGTGAAACGGGGAGGTGTGGAGAAGAGAAAAGGAGAGTAAGTGGAAAGAAAGAAAGAGGTTTAAGGAAGCCATCAGGGCATGCAGTAAAACTAAGACATCCAGTGATGCTCTTCCTCATAACCTTTTCCCTGTCCCTGTGCACCTGCCATTATGAGCTCTTCATGTTATCACCAGGCAGCAAGCAATTTGAGTCAGGGTCAAGCAAGCTCTTCAGTTTATTCTATGCTTGTAAACATATATAATAATAAGGCATAAAAGCAACAACAAGTTAATAAACAGAATTACCGTAAGAAAAACAGCCTGCAGCTTCTATCGAAGCTCTGAAAAGTAGTGGGTGCATCTTAGTCTCTCCAAACCCAACTGAAAATACTCTTGCTACGTGGCTGAAGTTAACCACTGTTTATGTACTGCCTACACCAGCCTTACAGTCTTACTGATAAGTAAATGGTTGCTGTGTGAGCTGTACAACTTTTTATCTTTCAGACACTAAATTAAATGGCTTACTTTTTCATACCTATTTTTTCTTTTCTGGTTCAAAATAGAAAGTCACATGGCCCTCCTGGTGCAGCAATGGTTTCTGGTTTGTTGCTAGTCTACTGATTTCATCTCAGGTACAGCAGAAGTGCTTCCCTCAAACTTGAAGCCAGTGTGTCAATAATCTCAAATATCTTAATAATAAATGGATTCCATAACTATATAATATCTATAACATATATAGTGGTGTGGGGGACTCTAAGTGCTTCAAATGATGCCAAGGCTAACAGAGTGATCTCAGTTCTGCTCAGAAAAGTGACCACGGTTGCTTGTACACCTCTCATATATGCTCGGTTTACAACTACAATGTTTTACACTGACTACTAACACTTCAGTCTGAATTTCCACATTTTCACATCCTTACAAACAATAAGGCTTCCAGATGCCAAGCCAGGTCTCTTGTTCCAGCTGTGCAAATCCATCAGCTACACTTGGCCAACTTAAATTGCCTTCAATGACAGTATAATGTAAACAATTCTACTGACAATGAACAAGAAAAAAAGAAAAAAAACAAAACAAACACACTAAGCCCACTGTCTCTTAAGCACATAGCACATTGGCTGTGTGTGGGTTAAATATTTTTCTTATTGATGCCAGAAGAGATGACTAAATAAATGGGGAATAGAAAGATTTCACTTTGATATCACATTAACTTGCTACAGAAAAGAACCAAATGAAATTAAACTACATTGGTTTTACAATATAGTACTGAATTTTATTCTCAGTTGCCAGTTTATTACATTATGTAGCATTCTCTCAATACGTCCGCTGAAGAATCTCCAACCAAGGATAACACATCTGTACACTTCATGGTACAAGAGGGTTTATTTCCAAGCTAATTAGAAGCCATGCATTATCCATTTAGTAACCAGCAATACCTTTTTGATTCTTACTTTGTAGTGTTGTATTCATTGTGATGGGAAATGTTACTTCTTCTGTAACAATTGAAAGGTTTGGGCTGTGTATGTATGATATTTAGATTATTCCACTGTAATTCAGTAAACAGCATTACTGTCTTTGCACTCACTATTTGGATTTTATTGTTCAAGAATGTGTCGATGTGGATATGAAAATGACAGAAGACTGATTTTACTCTATGTCTTGGGAATGCACCTGCAAAAACTGTAGGTGTTTTTCTGCCTTGTGATAACAGCAGCCCTGAAATACGCATCTAAAAATTAAAAACAATTCCTTCCCAGAGTGGAATAAATAACCTTTGGGTCTCCTATCCAGGGTGAGTACTCTGAATTGTGACACACGATACATTGTATGTGTGCAGAAGAGGGAAGGATAAATACAGTAACAGTAACTAACAGATTTCTTCTGTGATTAGTATCTTGACTAGTAAAGGCTTTAATGCTGAAACATTTTAGAAAACCCAAGTACTGACCAATAAGCCATATAACTTCTACATTTGGCATTTGCATGTCTTCCAAGCTAACTTCTTAATTACCTCTGTCAGTGTGAATACCTAAGCCCCTTCTGGATCTAGCTCTAGGATCGACACCTACAGAGTCACTTGGCTACTCCAGGACTCCATGTCACAATGACTGAGGGGACACCACAACCCCAAGTTAAAAGCCCTTGACTCTATACCTGCACCTCTGCTACCAGGTATTTCTTCAACCTGTTCTTAAGCAAGTAAAGTTCTGAGGATTCAGATATAAAGTATGAGGCAAATTCAGAGTGGAATTCATAAAAGGTAGGGTGATGAAGAAGGAACCGTCAGAGACAGCAAGTATTAAATTCTGAGAAGAATGTGACTTAGCACACTGTCATTCTAGTCGGTGCCTCCCTCCTTTTGAGTTACCTAGCTAATGTTCTTTTTCCCATAGTCAGATAACCAAAACACCAATGCATTTCTTTCCAAAACTGAGTGGGAATAATTTGCTGCTTTTAAGCTAGTGCAATTGTAAAATATGTAATAGAAAACTGAGCTGATGTTCACTGTGGCACAAGGCAAAATAACATGGGTATTCCTCACTCCTCACTTCTCTGTCACCTCATGAGAATTTACCAAAGCTATCCTTTAAAGACCAAGACAAAAATTTCATACTAACCTAAATCTCATAGAACTGAATTTTACACCTGTTGTTTCACTTCTATCCACATGTGCAAAGGTTTTTATATACTCAAAGACTGCTGACAGTTTTCCCTCTACTCTTTTTTCCTTTAGATGAAACAAGCCAAAAGCTTTCTATCTTTTCTCCAAGTACAAATTTCCTAGCAATTGAGACAATCTTGTTGCAAACTAGTTTGTCTAGTCTGATTTTGTCTAGTTTGTGCATGTCTTTTGTGCATTACCCAAGACTACACATATGACATCAGCTAAGGCTTTTTTTTTTTTTTTCAGTTCTGAGAAGGGTGAAGGGACTACTCCACATCATGTTTTTTAGAAGCTGATATTACACTTGTTTTTCTGCAACTATATGACATTGATGAGTTAGATTCAGTTTCTTATCTTTATCTGATCACTCAGACTCTTGTCAGAGCTACTCATTAACCAGCCCTCCTCCACTCTATCATTTCTGCTGCAGATTATCCCCAAATGCATCACTTCCCTTGTATCCCCTTTGAACTGCACCCAATTTTGCAAAATGAACTCTGAATTCTAACACAATTCTCCAATGTACTTAAGAATGTCTAGGAGATTGATTTCAATTTTATATTTAATAAGTACTTTTCATAGTGTCATGGTTTGAGCTCAGAAGGCAACTGAGCACCACACAGCTGCTCACTCCCCCCTTTCCCCCCAGCGCTGATAAGGAGAAAATAAGCAACGACTTGGGATTTGAGATAGGACAGGGAGGGGTGGCTCACCCATTATGGTCATGGGCAAAAGGCAGACTCATTAGGGGAAGGAAAAAAGAACAGAAATTTATTACAGACACTAACAACACATAACAGAGTAGGACAGTGAGAAGCATTGCCACATCTTGAGAACACCTTCCCCCCATCCCTCCCTTCTTCCCGGGCTCAGCTCTGCTCCCGATATCTCTACCTCCTCCCTCAGCGGCGCAGGGGCAGGGAATGGGGGGGTGCAGTCAGTGCTGCCACTTCTGCCATCTGCGGTGGGAGGAGCTTCTGGAACTTCTTCCCCCTGCTCCATCGTGGTCCCCCTCTCACAGGAGACAGTCCTCCACAAATTCTCTCCAACATGAGTTCCTCCCACAGGCTGCAGCGTTTCCTTACACCGCTCTGGCGTGGGACACCAACTCCCTCCAACTGGAGTCCTTCCCACAGCTGCAGCCCTTCCCGAGCTGCTCCAGCGTGGGACACCCCCGCACACTGCAATCCTCCCAGTGCCCAACTACAACAACGGGGGCTGCTTCTTCCCACAAGGCCCCAGCCTCCTTCAGGCACAGTCACCCTAGTTGTCCATGAGAGGCCCCTCACAGGCCCTACATCAATGTCTGCTCCACCGTAGATCTCCATGGGTGGCAGGGGGGGCCGCCCTGCCATCTCCCCACAGGGTACAGGGGGGTCTCTGCTCCAGCACACCTCCCCCCTCCTTTCTTCCTCCGTTCCTCCACTGACCTTGGTGTTCATGCAGCTGCCGCAACTCCTCCTCACAAGTCCAACTCCCCCTTACCACGTCCCTTCTTAAATACGTTATCGCAGAGGTGCAGCTGATGGGCTCGGCCTTGGTGCAGAAGTGGGGCTGACTTGGAGCCAGGGGAGCTTCAAGAAGCTTCTCACAGGGGTCCATTGCTTCAGCCCCCTCCCCTGCTACCAAAAAACTCCACTACTCACTCAAACCCAAGACGCATAGCGGCAGTCATTATGAAGGCACTGGCTACTAGATGAAATACAGTAAGACGAGTGATGCTTTATGCAGATGAAATACAGTATCACAAGGATAGAAAGTCCTCTTCAACCTGTCTTTTGAAGTAACTGTGGTGGTAATTTGTGCAGAGTCGAATGTGAGCTTTAGGTGACACAAATAGAAGGTGGGATTAGAGTTCAGGCTACTGTCAGCATGAGACACTTTACAAGCAGGCCTCTCTTCAGATAGTTCACCACTTGCAAAACCTAAGCTTTGAAAATCTAGGTGCTCACTCTCCCTTCTCACTCCTGACCACAGAATTTACCTTTTTACTTACGTACCTCTCCCTGTACTTTGATGTCTATATCCTGCAGCTATCATATTTATTGTAGATGTCAGTTATCTGGAGGGGAAAAAAAAAAGCAAGGGTGTCGAGTTTGGTTATGAGCATATAGTTAATTTGTTTGACCAGATATGCTGCACACCATTAATTATGTTATCGTTGTGTGCAAATCCATGTTATTAAATATTCATTACTTCTAACAATTTACAGTGTTCTAAGCTTCATATTTCAGTATAACTCATCAACTGAACTATAAGAACTTGCTTACTTTAAGCTACAAACACAGTTTATATAAATAGATACAATCATGAGGCTCCTTTGATAGAACAAGAGTTTCTGAACCATATGAAAATAAGTAACAGCTGTTTCATGAAGGTAGTACCTGATGTGGAAGAATTCATGACTTTGCAAGGCTGTGTGCTAAACTGAAATTCCATTCATTTTTAAATAACAGAGTCAAATTATTTCCTGACTCCACTGAAGTCAATGGAGCTAACTATATATATCTAAATGTGGCAGAATTTGACTCCATGTGATGAAGCAGTTTATATAAATACAGATTCTTTAGTGCTGGTCCAATATCATCAGGGTAAATACTACACTGGCACTTTTTGTAGTCAGAAGAAATTAACACTGTTAAGCAGTAATGCAGGTATTGATATGCCCAATATACAACATAAACAAACATCAGTTTGAACAAAGTGCAGTGTGAGTCTGCCACAGCTGGAAGTTTCCCATTTCTGATAACTTCTTAAAATAAACACGAGAAAAGAAGCAGGTTTTTACTGTGACTGATAATGCATTTTTCCTGGATGCACTGCTAAACACAGCAATTGGAGTTAATAGGTAACTCACACCCATCCCCTCTAGTGCTAATTATCAATGGAGGAAAGAAAATAACTAATTTAGGCTAGTGTATTCATCTTACTAACCATTCCTAGTAAAACAAAGATTCCTAATTCAAAGAATTTTATTAAATAACTGATGCCATACTCATGTCCATGTTTTCTAAATACAATGACAAATATAGTATATATGAATACTGTGTAAACAGCGACTATAAACCTCATGTAAATCATAATATTGTAATGATAAATGTTGATTACTTGATCCCACACAATAGCAGTAGAAGAACCTTAGAAGCTATAGTAACAAAATAAATAACTGAAAATTGCAAATAAATAACTGAATCGGTTGCAGTAGGATAGATTTTAAGGTAAGACCTGAATATGAGATATTAATTAAGATAAATCCCCAAGTACCAGCTGAGATTCTGGTTTTGCCCACAGAAACAAAACGTAAGCAATCCAAAGCCCTGTTCTATGACCTCTGCATACACATTACACAGTAATTACACCCTTACCTAAGTATGAACTTAGCAGCTACAAATACCCTAGCAACTCTGCAATTATTTTAAAGGAGGGAACCCTCAATAAATTCAGTGCTTTCAAGCAGGCACTTAAGCCACATGCTAATTCAGTTACTTCACTTCTAAAAAAAGATAAATCCTTCATAGCTCAGAATCTCTGCATCACATTGCAGTGAAGCTCGTCATATCAAACAGAAATAAGAGTGTTCTGTAACTGGTATTAATTTATTCAGGCTAACCAGGTATTGTGTTCTTCCCTCAGGTGGATTTTGTCTTGGGAACATCTTGATGGAATTACATGAAGCAAAGAAGATTTAGCTGCCCCACCCCAATAGTCTCATACATTCTCACGAGATGTACATAAAAGCAGTCTTTAGGTTCATAGGAAAAGGTAGTTTTAGAGAGTTGAAAAGGAAAATGGGAGGAGGAATAAATTTCTCTAATAAGATCTATCACCATTCCAAATATTAGAATCAGGTAATAACCAAAATCTCTTAATGAACTCCAGCATGACAAATTTTGAAGTACTTTTTAATTTATAAATAGCTTACCTTGATTCATTTCAGATTCAGTTCAGTTTTTTGAGTGTTTTCTTTTTCCACTGGAAACACAGGATCTAGGATGGAAAACAGTCTGAGTCACTACATTCAGTCATTTGCCATGGCTATCAACTTTATTACCTAAAAAATTTACATAGATTCCTCTCAAAATCAGTTTGATTTCTTTATCTCACTGCCTTAACCAGAAATAATGCTACTTGTCTTATGGTTAGAATCATTTTTTCTTATTTCTGGACTGTATTTATTTGCAGGCATTCCACCTCCCATACCTATTTTGTGACATAATCGTACTTTTGCTTAAATAACTCTTCTCCCTTTTTTGTGTTAACTGACACAAAATATTTATAGATGACAGTCTGTCTTTTCAACCTCCTTATTACTAGGTGGAATATCTTTTAATTTACCTAGATTGTGCTTCTCATGGCAATACTAGTAGTAGCGTATCTACACTTTTTCAGTTTGATTTTCTTTTTCCTGAGCATGAATAATCACAGTTTAAGCATTATTCCAGATGAGGTTGTACACAAGCTTTGCTGTATGATGTTAAGACTTCTCCATCTCAAATGGATAAACCTTCATTCATGTTTTAAAGTAATACTTGTCTTTTTTGCAACCACATTATGATTAGCTTATATTCAGAACATTCAGAAAATTAAGTTTAATTCTGTGTTGCTGGAAATCACCTCATTTTGACTGTTCAGTTCCCACCCCTCTCCTTCCCCATCTTTTTTCTGCATAATCTTCTTTGAGATTAACAGTGTCTCACAACATTTTGCTCTCTGCAGACTTGATGAATACCATCTCAGTATTTTCTCTGTATCACAGATGAAAGTAGTAAAAAAATTCAGCCCCAAGATCAATTCTTCCTGTTACCAGGGAATCCCTTTTTTTCATAGTTGTCCATTTAGGATAACTTCTGGTAGACTTTCCTGTAACCAGATCTTCAGCTATCTTACATTTCTTGCATTTCCCATCATCTTCAGCTCTACCATTATTTTTCCATGTAGTTCTGAATTACTTCTTTTTCTTGTCTTTTAAAAGCTTGATGAAAACTCACTAAGTTCTCACTTGATAAAGCTCACTAAGTTCCTCTTGATAAAATAAGACTTATTTTATCAAAAAGGTTAATTTGGGAAAATCTGTCTTTGATGAATCAGTGCTTTAGTTTATTCTGTTCTAATTTCTCTTTAAATCCATAGTTTAACTCAGTATTCCTTACAACTTCGTACAATAGCACACTTTCTGACAGTAAGAATCTCAGAGCCACCACTGCAAAGCTGTCCTTCAGCCAAAGGCGAACATAAACATGAACATAGAAGAATATTTTTCACCTTTAAAGTTTTCCCTATTTATTTTTCCTGGGAAAAAAAAATGATCTTATCGATTCCATGAATTCTTTCTTTTTGCAAGATAGGCTCTGATGTTGTTGATGTGCAAGATTAACACAACACTTATTTGTATCTTTTCCAAACAAATTGTGCCCTTGCATTTCCCTGTACCAGCAATGTCGGCTAAGCCACTATGCTTACATTATTTGTATTATAACATTTCAGGTTCTGAGCAATTGTTCTCATTTCTCTGCAGTGGTTCCTTCCTTTTTCCTCCTTTTTTTTTTTTCTTTTTTTTTAAAGTACCCTACAAACATCTGCTTGACCTACTGAAATCGGAAAGATTAATTTGTCAGAAATAACAATAACAAAAAGACATGATTTGGAAGCAAATTCAGATTAACACATATAATTTCTTACCACAGCCTTCATGTGAAATTAAAACAATGAGTTTCTGCAATCTACAGTATCCGAAAGTTATCATATTTTAGACAGCATCAGATGAGTATTTTTGGCAGATTTAGTAACTGTTCCATCATACCAAGCTTCCCACTCCGGCTTAGAACTTATCAATATTTTCTTTTCCTCCTCCAAGAAATTCCTGGCAGAAGCAAACCCTAGACCTGCTGCTATGACTCAGTGCTGATCCATAACTCTGCAAGATTTCCCATGACATTTTGCCAATTAAAATATGTCAAAGCTTGGCTGTGTTGTCCATAAAGTATGGTCAGAAATTATAGAAAAAAGAATTTTATTAACTTTGTAAAGAATAAACATTTTAATATACTACTTACTATACCTGAGTGATAGGATATCTTGATCAGAGAGAACATTTTAATTAAAAAGCCATTATTATTATCATAATTAACAATACTATTAATAATATGTTATAACTAATAGTATTGATTATGCCCTCCAATTTGATATTGCTAATTGCTACAGAAACTACAGACACATATAGAATGTTATGCAAAAGTTCTGTCTATTATTCTCACCTTTGTTTGTTTGAACTGTATAATAATGTTTGGAGAGAGAACCATCTCAGAATAGTCTTATTTCATGAAAGTACTTCAATTTTCATTGGTAGATGAAATCTATTTTCTTTCTATTATTAAAAATTTTAAATTGATAAGCAAGTCTGGCAATAGTCAAGCTTTCTAATCTACAGCAATAATCACAATCATTAGTATCTAGTGCTTCATAAATATCCCTTTAAGATACTATTTGATATACCATATAGTCTTGTGGGAAACAATCGGGATACTACTGCTTCAAAACCAGCTAAATGTATTACAATAAATTTGCTTTCTCTGGGATGCTGAATTGGAAACCTATGAGATGTTGAATAAGAAAACTGATACCACTGCTTATCTGTCCAAAAGCTAGTGGTGTTAGGAAGCCCAGTAATTGAAAAATGGATAGCACTGATATTTGAACCTTTTTATATAACCTCTGAAGTGTAAGCCTTTTGGGGAATAAATTGCTTTTTGTAACAAGAACAATGTCAGATCCCATATTTAGAAACCATGCACTTAATTCATTTTCAGACAGAGAAACTCATGTTGTCTTGTTGGGGAAAACATTGCAAAATGGATTAAGCTTCACCCTGGAGAGATGATAACCTAATATAAATAACTGCAGGCTGATCTTTATTAGTTACTGAACAAATATTGCCAAATAGGACAGGCGACCTTCAATGATGATTGATCTAGGATAAGTCATCAACAGCCTTGTCTCCGGAGAGTAACTTTGGGGCATTTTGGAATTGTACTGCTCTTCTTATTTCAGGGTTGGCACTAACACTGAGTAAGAATAAGTACATCTTCTTTAATAGCAAGGTCTAAAGCTAATATGGTGGCAGAGTAATGACAACTTCTACTACGGTGGGCAACTGCTAAGTATCTGCTAGAACTAATCAAACAGGATCGGGTCTTTGTGGGAGACCTGAATCAGTCACAGCTTCCCATGTTCACAGAAGACAGCCTAAACCCTGATTTTTAGAACCACTGTAAGTAGGAAATACTTCTGGTTTTTTAAACTGACACTAGGTGAATGAAATATTATCATTATCTAGACGCCTACATACCCCAGTGCACCAGAATTGGCATCACATGAATTGAAATACTATGGATTCATTTTGTAACTATTCTTTCCCCAGATTTTTGCTATTCTTTGATCAGATTTTCTTTTTTACCCAGGAAGTTTTACTTCCTGGGTTTGAAGGGCAAACCTTGGATATAATTATAGCCATATTGATTTGAAAAGCTATTGTGTTCCAGTGAGGATCAGCAAGAAGTCCCATTTACAAATAGTCTTTAATTATATTTGCTGAAATAATGTTAACTGATGAACAATACTGATACTCTGAAGAACACAAAACACTACTTGAGAACTCATACTAAAGAGCTATACTGATCGTGTGTAGAGACGACTGAAAAAAATTAAGAATAAACATCTACCAGAGGAATTGTGGAGCATATATCACGTGCTAATATACAAAGATTCAAATCAAAACAAATCTTGAGTATTAGCTACACAAAGAGAGAGAATACTGGGTTATTGGTTTTATCACACCCAAGTACTTTCAATATTTACACAGATAAACTATGCACAGCTTATCTGTGCAAAAGACCTTCTGAAACCTGACGACCCCTGGCCAGCTGATGCATTACTAGACAACAGTCAATAGACTGCGGTTTTCTATATATTGAGGATTAATTTAAAGGCAGAGAGTTATATTTTTTGGAAACCTTGATTGTGGCAGTGAGATTTGATAGTTGGAAGAAGGAAAAATTATAATTATTAGCTCTAATTATAAAGTGCCTTTGTATAAAAATAACAGCCCTGTATTGTTGGAACTACTGTACTTGCACAGCACTCGGCACGTTCACAGTTTTGGGGAGCTGAAGAGTAGCAGTAAAAAATTTGTTTTCCAGAAAGTAGTACTGTACTGATGTGGGAGCCTTTATGCTATCTTCTTTTCTAATTTGAATGCTTTGTTTCAGTGAGTAAAGGGCAATTTCAGTTCTTTCTGGCATCAACACTTGCAGGATTATTTATTTTCATCAGTTATGCTCTTAACATTTTTCTACCTTGCTCAGGTGATAAAACCTTTTGTCTGGGATTTTTTTTTCTCCTTTAAGAAACAAATATTTTTCTTTATAGATTTTAACAGTCACAGAACAAGGCTTTAGTTGTCATTGTCTTAAAAATCTAATTGTTTCTTCATACTCCATTATGAAGTACAGTATAAGAACCTTCAGCAATGTTTCTCTCATGTAATGTAAGAATTATCTACAGAAGATGGAACACTAGAAAGACAAGATTATTTTCCTGGTGATAATAAAGAAAAATACTTCCAGTAGAAGTTATTACTTTTAATGTAAAAAAACTCCTAGGAATTAGGAATTCTGAAGTAAAAAGCTTAATAATGCCTCTTCCAGTGCCAAATTCATGCCTAGTGTTACTCTACCACTCAATTTCTATATGACAACTATGACTAAAACTATTTCCTAAATTAAAGCAGCAGCTTGGGGGGGGGGGGGGGGGGGGCGGGCTGTATATCTTTCTGGTACTATTTACTTAGCAAGAGACCTTTAAAATCTCCAAATCCATTTACTTAATTTCTCCTCCATCCAGTCTTTTGTCAATGTCTTCCTTTATAAATATTCAGCCCACTGATTTTGATTAGTATCCTTTTTTTTTTCCCTTTTACATGCATTGTCTTATATTCCATGTTGTCTTTTGTGTACTAGTACCATCAGTGCTCTTCCACATTCTCTTTGTGCTTTAGACACAAGTGTGCCATATGAATCCCTCATCGTGTTTCCTTGCTTCTTCAAGCACTGTTATTGTGAAGTTAGTGAAAAAGGTCAGGGAGATTATTTAGTGGGAAAAATAGAATCTGCTGGAACTTTATTGCTTTCCTCTAAGAAATCTGACTTATTTATGACATAAGGCATTTTAGGGCACCTGATAGGACTTACTTCTTTTTTTATGATACTTCTGCCTTTGTGTAAAATTGTGCTATAAATGATATTGACAGTGTCATACAGTACTACTGTATTGTTTTTAAGTTGCATTGTTTCAGCAATTTATAGTCAAACAAACCAAAGTTGTGACTGTCTGCCCTACTTGCAAAACTGCAGGGACTTCTTAAATTTTTCAATGTACATCAGAGAAACTTTTAGCAGAGAAAAGTTTAGCATAGCTCAAGAAAAGGTGCACTTTTTCTTCTGGCTTGAATCCATAGCTCTTAAAATAGATGTAATATAGACAGGTGTATAACTGTGTAGGGATAATCTTATGATTGGGATATTTTTCTTAATAGATTTAGTAGACAAGCCCATTGGCCACACTACCTCAAGGAGCTGCCTGACAAATGCAGTAAACTAGACACACTTCTGAAAAAGAGAGACAAGAACATCTCAATTGTCCCCTCCATAAGAAATGTTAAATAAAAAGTAGAGGTTGGTTTCTGACCCCACAAAAAATAACCAGGTAACTGGAAAGGATAATTTGTCATGCCTCTGGAGGCAGTAATGAGCTAAAAGGGTTCTTTAAGGCTCTGTTGGTCAGAATTCTCTTTAGATTCACAAGCAGGATTTTTTTTTTTTTTTAACCTGTAATACTGAAAATGATGAAGATCCTTTATTCTGCACCACTCAGAGCTAGACAAGTCAGCTTTCTCCCTTGATATTTGCACCTGTCAAATTTCCCCAAAAGCCTTTCCATGTACAACCCCAGGATTTTAACCCCCATAACAGATCCTTGAGCAAACTGGCCAGGGGTGTCACAAGTCCTCTTGCACTCCTGATGGTTACTGATGTTCAATAATAAGAACTTTGAGAATTGCCTCAGGCTACAGTTCATCATACTGTTGAATGCCCTGTACCTCTAGATCTAAGGGGAAAAAAAAAACCTCTCCCAGGTTTTACAAAACTGGGGAAGGATTTCATGATCCAAAAGAACCATGCAGATTACTTGCAGCATAACTGAGCGATCCCTTTTAACCACTCCTCAGATTTGATTGCTTAGAGAATTATTTTTCATATGCTGGTCTTCTGGTTAAATCCAAGTCACTCCACCATCATTGTTGAAATCAAGATAAACAGATTTTCAAAGGCAATGCATTTTTGCATAAGTGAGAATAAGACTTTTAAATTTTTTTTTAAGTGATCGAAGACATATTCCGTATTCCATGTTTACTGCTATTCAATATCGTCTAGATAAAATTAGTTAAGTTTTCCCTACAAGCACTTGGGGACTTTTCAACTGCCAAGCCTACAGACAGAGCTTGTGATCCAAGCGTTAAGCTCATTGTTTTACATATAATAACTGACGCTCACTTTTTTGCAAATCAGGCAGCCTTTGGCTATGCAAAGGTGCTGGCTCCCGAGGACAACTGTAGCCATTTAAGCAGCAACCTTGGGTGCACGCAGTGTGCGGTGTGATGAGGTGTGAAGATACTACAATTTAGCAATTTGCTCATTTATACACCCCCACTGCAGCTATATGTGGTCCCACAGCCTTCTGGTTTTAGCAATGCTGCACTGGATTATATAGACCTTAAATGTCTAAAAATTTCCTTCTGGCTAATGTTATTACACATGGAATCCAAGAATGAACAAGTCTAACCACTATTCTTTTACCACTGCATTTTTAGGTTTGTTCTAACAAGTGTCAGAGAGAGCTGTGGCTTCAGAAATAGTTGAGAAAAATGTGCAAGATAGTTCTGCTAGATACAAAACCTATTCTGAAGAGCTTGTAAGAAAAAAAAAAAAACAAACAAACAAAAAAAAAAAAACCAAACAAAAAACCCCACAAAGATTGGCCAGGCAATTGTTAAGCAGCTATCAGTGGTGTGCAGAAAAGAACGTGCTGAGCTCTGTCTCCTATAGTCTTTTCCAAGATAGTACAGCTGGATTTTGGATTCTGAAAATTACCACACCCTGTAAAGTTATGAGAGAATGGGGATTCACAGCAGCTTAAAGGAGAACCTCAGGTCCTGATGGGATTACAGCCTGCAAGTCAGCAATGCTATGCTGGACACAGCTTTTTATATAGGCTTCTAACTTGAATGTTACAGCTTTTCTGTAAAATTGCTGGTTTCATAATTCCATGTTCGTTCGGGTTTTTTTTTCAAAGATGAAAGAAAACGAGTTATTTAATATTAAAAAGTAGTTTCTCCGCATGCTAATCTTAATTGACTCAGTACTCATTATTATAACTGGATTATCATTGAGCCAATGATAATTTTTGAAGGGGTAGCTGCATAAATGCTTGATCATCTTTTCAAGCCATTAAACACTCTGGGCATCAGCCTCTTAACAGTAATTCTGACATGTTTCTCTCAGCTGGGTTTGTAATTCTTCTTTGTTCAGGGTTTGTGATCTGTATATACAGTAGATTTGGAAAAAAAAAAACACACACACACACAAAAAAAAAAAAAAAACACAAAATGAACAAAACAAACAAAACAAACAAAACATGATATTGCCTTCCAGTGAAATAAATAAAAGAAAACAGACAGACTTTTCCATCACGAGATAATCCTTGATGACTAACAAATAAAATATTCTCCTTAAAAAGCAATTATGCTTTTGTCCATTAAGTCTGGACACCTGGAGTAAATATTGGTTTCGGATTTGCAGGCACCTTATTATTTTTAAAGGTTAGATGAGACTGTTCCTCTTGGTTACCCTTTGTATAATTAACCTCAGTTTACTTCCAAACTTGATTTTTAAAGAAAGTATCTTATGCGAGCCACACCATGAAAAACACTAGTAAGTAGGGGCACTGTTTTCATTGCACCTTCAGGTGAACAAACAGAAGGCAATGTCAGATTTATAGTTTCCCACCAAATTCTGTATTTTAAAAAATTTCAAGTAACAACTAGTTATGAATGCTTCTGTATCGCAGAAACCTATTGAATTGCCCTCAGCTCCTTCTGTGTTTTTTTTTTTTTTTTTAAGATCGCATCCACTTATTCCCTCCACAAGCAGTTAAACAGCAGCTAAAGTTTGATCACTTACGCCCTAAAACCACCAGGATAAATTCCCGCTGCGAGCTCCCTCGCAGCCCCCCCGCCCCAGCCCTCCGCCTTGCCTTGAGCTGGGATGGAGCCATCGGCCCTCCCGCCTCCGAACACCGGCGGGATGAGGAAGGATCGTTCCCTGAGGCGGAGGGAAGGATCTGTCCCAGAGCCGGGCTCTCTCCCCGCCCCGACCCCGAGGGAAAAAGCGCAACTTTTCCCGCCGGCGGTGCCGCGGTGCGGGGCCGGAGGGGTCCGGGGACGGCCGTGGGGGGAGGGCCCGGGGCCGCCCCGGGGCCCGGCCCGCCGCCGAGGAACGGCAGCCCGGCGCTGCGCCGAGCCGAGCCAGCAGTGGCATAATCTACTAATGGCTTCTTTTCATTTCAGCCCTCCCTGAGAGACTCAGTGGCAGATTGTAGACTCAATTACTCTCATGTCAGGTGATTATCCTAGGTCTTAATGTAATCTTCCATTCACACATACCATATTTCAATTACGGCAGCTATGAAACAAGCTGTGTATTCAAATCACCAATCACCTTATCACTGCTGAACAATGTCAACTGTAAAAAACGCCAGCTGAAGGCAATTACACATGTGTTGAGAACCGATTATGATTACTCTCTGTGGTATTTGTGATGAGCTGGGGAATGTTCTGAAAATTTAATTTAATGACAATATGCTTGCTGTACAATCCATAATACCTCCTGAATCCAGCATGGGGCTATTAAAACTGATAGGAGCATATTATCACCGAACTGAAAAGCTGGGTTGGGATGGTTGCTGGATGTCTCTACAGGGAATGATAGGTAATTTCTCCACATATTTCTAACGGCTGATGCAGACAGCTTCCAGTTCCAGCTGCACTCTGAAGGTGGTCCCTTCCCCTCCCTCCCGGAGCTGAGTTAAGGTGTTTCACTGTAGTCACCGCGGAGCAACGGGGAGCGGGGAGGTGGGGAAGGGGGCGGGGGCGAAGGGGGCGCCTGGACGGGCCGGGCCGGGCCGGGCCGTCGCCTCAGGGACTCCGGCCCCCAGCGCCGTTTCCCCCCGGGGGACCTTTCTGACCTCGTTAAAACCTTTCTCCGCTTTTTTTTTTTTTTTTTTTTTTTTTTTTCCCCCTCTCTTTCTTCCCCTCGTTTTGCCACCCTCTCCTCTGCGGGGACTTCGCAGAGCCCAAGCAGATTGAAGCGGAGGAGGAGGCCGGGGGCCGATGGCGCCCGCCCCGCCGGGCTCTGTGAGGGGACCGGCACCCCCCTCTCCCCCCCGGCCCCGCGGGGTCGCCTGTTGCCAACGACCCAGGCCAGCGCGGCCTACACCGCCTCACCCAGCCGGAGCCCGCGGGAACGCTAACCCCAAAATGCCCCAAATGTATAAATGTGCCTAGCGAAGGTGAAATTCTAACGGTTGCGCGGCTCCCAGGCCTGTCCGGGGCACGGCCCTGGCTTCCAACAGGTAGCCAGCGCGGTGGGCACCCGCCGCCTCCTCAGGGCGAGCTCACCAGGATGAGGGGGTGCGTGTGGACGAGGGGCTGTCTGCGGTCGGGAGCGGGGCCGGGGCGTGACGCTAATGCTATTTATTGATCGGAATTGGTGCGATTCTAGATTAGGCTTGCAGTTCAGAAAGCTGACAACCAGCGCTGCCTGGGCTAAACACAAAGGTCTCCTTTTCAGGCTATGGCCGGTAGCGCTGTGCTGCGCTCTACTTCTGTTGAGCTCTGTGGCTCTGGTGTATTGTCTAGCCCTCTTTCAAAGGCTGCATTACAAACTCGCGAGCCTTCAAACAAAACAAATTGTCTGCAGTGCTAAATCAAAAATCCCGTTCAACTTGAAGCATGTGGTGCCATTCATCTACATATAAGGAAAAAATAATTTTCAATGAGTATGCACTGAAGGGAGGTTTATCTGTGCTCACATTTCATATACAGAGCATTTATTCTTGTAAACAGGTTTATTTTTTCAACAGATCAGCCTATAGTGGTAATTTGCCCTTCACTGTATACAGAAATTGTATTGTGAATTTATTACTGTGAAAGCATTTAAATGGAATTTTGCAGCACACTGGCATTTTAAGCCTGGAAATCAAATAGTTCTCGTATAGTCCCAAATACGTATGTTATAGAAATGAGAATTACCTGATTTTTTTTTTTTTTTTTGAAGTTGCTATTCCACACAGTGTTGAGTATCCTGTTTCAACGCTCTTTCGCCTAAGTCAGCTGTACAGTCACTAGGACAAAAACATCTGACCAGATGTGTCAGGGAGAAGATAACTTTAAACCACAACCTGTAGTACCACTTCTCTTTTGGGTACATTTACCTACGTGTTTGAATATCACAGGCCTGTAAAACACAAGGCCAGAAAATATATAAATAAGGTTGATAAAAATTACATTAATTATAGAATCCAGAACAAGCAACTAGAAACTTTTAAACAATGTACTTAAATTATTTGAATCTATTCTGAAAAATGGCTTCTTTGATAAAGAGGTTTTAACATACAGTTTACTTTTTAAAAAGCCAATTCTAAAAAAGAAACAAGGTATAAATAGGTCTGATGGAGAAAAGAGTAAATCACAGGAGAAAAATATGCTAACAAGATAAGCAAAGGTTTAGGAAACTTAACCCACACCAGCTTTTGGGTACATGAAAGGAAACTACTAGACACTACAGCAGTTTTCTTGGTTTGCAGTATTTACACGATGTTCATGTAACGCAATGTGGTGATTAGTATTATTACAGCAACAGTAGTAATAGCACTGACAATATGAACAGCAATGATAGTAATAACAGAATGGCAAAACGAAAACAGAAACAAATAGAGCAAATGAATAAGGAGCCTTTAGTCAAAGATTCAAAACAGCTGTTTCTCTACAGGAATGAAACTGTGCAGCTTCATTTTGGATTAGTCTACAGCTAAGGAATCACTGACCTGTGAGCAGTCTGAATCTGAATTCCAGCTAGAAGCAGAGGGTTCAGGGCACCTCTGCCCTTTGCTATGGGCATACAGAATTCACAGCATTGCATACATCTGGCACTTGCAAAGAAAGCTTTCTTTTTATGTGTAGTAGAAAGGCAGCATGCAAGCTGATTTGTGACATTACTCTCCGTATCTCAAAGCTAAGAGAAAGCCAAGAAATAAAGAAAACCCCCTCAAGTCTCCTGTTAATCATGAAAGTTGATATTGTTACTGGCATGTTTCTTGCATGAAGGGAACAATATTCTATAAATTAGGGGAGCTACAGCACAATGGCATAGCTCCAAACTTTTTTCCAATTACTGGATCACTGTCTGACTTATATTTTGTATAGAGAACAGCATATATATTATGGTGAAAGTCAAGATTTTTTGCTTTATCAAGTTGGGGTTTTTTGTTTGATTCTTAATTTGGTTGCACTTTTCCTGTTTTGTTTTGTTTTGTTTTGTTTTCTAGGAAAGCTGTTGGAACTTCAGAAGGAAACGTCTCCATCCACCTTACACATACTGTGTGTACATGTATTTACTATAACCACAAGTAGGCACACACTAACAATAGAATCACACTAAGAAAGACCTAAAAAATTACCATTCTGCCCAAAATCTGTCATTCAGGGCGACTGAAATTTCCCCTTAATTTGAAGGAAGTATCATCTGAGCAAAGATGCTGTAACAGAGATCATTCAGGTTAACATTGTTTTTTTTCAGTAGGCAAGACTGTGTTATTTAGAACACCGTTTTGTTTGGTTGGTTGGTTGGTTTTTTTAATCTCTCTAATTTTAAAAAATACTTTGAGGGTTTACAAGTAAAATGTTATTAGGTAGATACCTACACAATGAAGGAGTTTATTGATCATTCAGCAAAATGAAGCTACTGTACTTATTTTAAAGATCAATTTTATCACCTGAGCTCAGGCATGCTGGACTTCAAACAAAGAAAGAAAGAGGACAATCCTTCATAACCTCCTCCATGACCCTAAACAGCCAGAAAATCAAAAGGCCAACCCATTTTGTTATCTGAATTACATTTCTTCTTTCCCTCTTTGATCCTTCTTAATGTATAATTCTCTGCCAAAAAAAGTAAGCTATCTGATTACAAATTGTCCTACTTTTATTGCCCAAGGCAGTTGTTAATTTTTGCCATAGGTCAGACAGGATAGAGCCCTAAAGAACCAAGAGCTTCTTAATTGCCTGGTGTACCACTAACTGTTGCCACATCTCAGAGGAGTTATTGCACCTTGCAGATAATGCCCTTTTCCCCTGCAAGCCATGAAATAGGTTCTCCCTACATCGATGTATTAATTAGATTTCAAGACTGTTTCAAAAATTATAGCTGAAGCTGCAGTTCAAATATTTCAGAAGTTATTAGAAAGATTGTCTGTTGTGGGGTTGTTTTTTGGTTGTTGTTTTTTTTTTTTAATTGAAAAAGAGGAGGAACTAACCTTGAAGACTCCTTTTTTTTGTTTTGTTTTTTGTTTTTTTAAGGATAAGGTGGGGGAAGAAGCCCAACCTGTAAACCTTGTCACATTAAAAGAATATATAAGTTTTGATAGAATTCCAGGTTAAGTTTGTCAATTCTGATGTTGTAAAAAGTGGATGAATTGGCACGAACTGTAGAAATCTCAGGAAACATTTGAAATTTCTTCAGCTGGCTGTATATCAAGCATACAGTGAAAAAAAAGGAAATAGAAGGAAAGTAGAAAAGAAGGGCAAAAGGCGAAATTGTTTGTGTCCATTTAAGAAAAAATCAATAATAGCATAAAATTGATTTAGTGCTTGTCATAAAACATAAGTAAGTGCTGGAAAATAGAGAAAATTGAGTCTCAATTTAATCTGCACAAAAGCCATACTGTACTGATGAAGTGATCTGAGGAGAGAGCTACATAAAACCTAAAGACAGATACTTAATTGTCATATTAAAGACTCTCTTTTCTGCCTGCTGGAGTCGAGGGGTAGGACCCATTAATCATGTGGATAAGGGGCACTGAAATCAAATCTCAATTAAAATCTGTTCAATAATGTCTCTAATATGTTTTTCAAGCATTAATTTTTTCCCATCGATTCTACACCCCATAAATCAGATATGTTGCAGTGCATGTAATAGTTTATGGAGGAGAGGATTATGGTTTTATGAAGTTAATGCAGCAGAACCGTTTAATTTACGCAGGCTAAACTTTTATGTCTGTTGATCATTTCTGTTGCTTTCTGTGGGTAAAAATTCTTTGGGATATAAACCTAAACATTTTTTTTTCCCATTTTTCTATATATATGTGTGTGTCTGTATATAAGCATACTCATGCAAAATATCAATGTATACCTATGCCCTGACTTACATGGCCCTATTTGCAAATATGGTTGCTGAGGAAGATACACTTATTATTAAGGACTGTGGTTTTGGAGGGTGAAGATAACAGTCTCTCAGGGTTAAAAAAAAAAAAAAAACAACAACCGTCTTTTGTACTACTAGTCTACACCTGGTGAATGTACACTGTGCACATACACTTTGTCTGATGAAATGCAGACAATAGCACGGATATTGGCAACTCGGCTTTTGCCTTTTCAGTGAATCAAAGATGCTTTAAAGCTGTGATCATGAGAAGTCTTGTATGAGATATAAAATTAGCTGTGACCAGTTTAGGATGGAGAAGGTCTTCGTCTTTCTATACTTGGAGAAGTGTTAACCCTTGCTAAATTCTCATGTCAGTAACTATATTTTTCACCCGCATTTCCTGACAGGTACAACTGGCTATATCCTTCTTCATTTCCTATCATAAGGTCTGGTATGGGTGTTGGTGTATGCGGTTTCAAAGCTGACAAGTTCTACCTAAGGGTCAGCTGCATTTTGCTGGTTAGGTGAATTATTTTTTCATGACCAAATCTATTCTTACTGAAACAAAAACCAAAACTCACTTTTATTTCAGTGATACAGTATTTAAGCCACAGATCACACATACTTTCTGAGACTGCTAGACATGCAAGCAGTCCAATATATTTTCATCTGAAAGAGATATTAAGTGCAATTTCTCATTGTATTTTTAAATACTCTTGGCGAGTACCTGTCGTGGTTTGAGCAGTAATATATTCCAGCTAACTGAGGCTGGCTGAAGGGTGTGCAAGAGCTAAGACAGCTAAATTCCTGACATCTGGAGGTTGGTTTTGCTGAACATATGTCCAGACTAGTGAAGGCTAGGACCATTGGTGAGGACTAATAGGTGTCACGAGGGAACATCCTTTGGCCTTACCAGGCCTTTGCTTGTCTTAGCAGGGACAGCGAGAGAAGATTCAGAAATACACTTACCTCACTAGAACAGCCCTAAATCCCTTTCCTCACACTAACAATTCCTCCGGCTGAACAACTAAGTTTAAAACTGGTGATCAAACAAACATCAAGCAAATGTTCATATTTTATAAGAAACAGTCACATTTAGTGCATTTATAACTTCTACAATTTTACCTTTTCAAGTATGCCTTTAATTGCAAACACTGGGCTAGCGATGACTGTGTCATGTATTGAATTCTACTTGTGACAAGCCCCACTTCTGAACTGTCACACAATCAGTGGCAAAAAATCCTGTGAGTTTCAATGAGTTTTGCTTCAAGACTGTCAGTTCAGAATACTTAAACTCTGATGAAGATTGGTGCATGGTGCAATTCACGGTAAGACAAAAGCGACATTAAACTATGTGCCTCCAACGTTCTGAGTCAGGGCCTCTGGATCACTTAGAGAGTCACCACAAAGACAACTATTAACTATAAATTTACCATATGGCCCAAAATAGTCATGGAATTGCATTCCAGTAACATTACTATCTCCTGATGCCTCTTCCTGTCCTAAACCATTCCTGCACCTGGAGCTGTGACGAGACACAAAGCCATATAAAGCCTATCTGCTGTCTTACACCCATTTGGGATCTCTCTCCATATATAATAGTTAATAACTCAGGATTCAATTCATAGTTAATGACCAGGAGCCAAAGTGCAGGCAGTAGTAGGGGCTATGGGCAATGCATTGTTGAAAAATTGAAACAGGATTTCATATTTATAACATTTTGTGTCTTCTCTGTTGGTAGTGTGGTTACACAAACAAGGGAAACACACTAATGTTGAAAGACAGTCAAAAATAATAAGATTGAAAATTAAATTGAAAATGTGCTACTCTATCCTAATAATACTCTTATTATCTTTCTCTTATACAAATGTAGGAAAAAAGTCACTCCTAAATTACACAATAGTTAGGCGCACTGTTTTACTGCAGAAGACTGTACATGAGAAGACTTAAGCATTATTACTGTTAAATATATTTTTGATTATTTTTACAAAATCACTATAGTAAATAAGAAAAGGAGATGGGATACTAGTTTGTGTTATAGCTTAAAGTTTTGCCAGTGTAGCTGTGTCAGAAAAGAGTATGAAAATTTGGTGAAGGTTTCCCAGAAAAACAAATTAATCGGCACACGGTTCTACTAGGGAAGATTCTTTTGGTTGATACTACCTATGTCACCCCGTCAAGTTTTCATAACATAATTCCTGCAGGTTAGCTTTACAGGCAAACACATGTTGGTGTAGACACAACTATAATTAAAAAATACTTGCATTTCAGAAAGAATGTATTTTGGGGTTTCCTGCTTATCATTTTTAGTAAGAGAAGACAAAAATGTTGAGTTTCAAATGTGCTTTGCATATCTAGTAAGGATGTATTTTAACACGGTACAAAATTAGGCTGTGGAACTCATTGCTACAAAATGACAATGAATTGAAAAGGCTAAAAAGAAGACTGTAGATTTATCTCAATCATAAAGAGCTTCCACAGTTGCATCAGATAGGATAAAACATTTTTAAAGCGGATATAAACCCTCGTGCTTCAGGTCACAAACAACAGAGAAGATTTAGAAATACACCTACAGCCTATGAGCAGATTGTTCTGCTAAGGTGTGCCGTACCTTTTCCTGAAAAGTCTGGTGCTGGCCGTGCTTGGGATACTTTATCTCTTGTGCACCACAGTCCTATGGCATATCTGTAAGGATGCTTGGAACTTTTAGTTACCCTCACAGTTCAGGCAGTTTCCCAAGTGTTTTGCCTGCCAAAATGTTCTGACTAATCCTTCTAGTGGTTATTCCACCAGAAGGCATCTCTTCCAAGCTGACACCCTGAATTACCAGCTTTCATTTGCTCTGTGCGGTTTACTGGGCAAGCTACTTCTTGAGACTTCGGCTGGGCTGCTGAGAGTGATGAAGATGGTACCACTGCTCTGCAGGCCACAGTTCTCCTGGGTGTGGAATGTCTCCTTGCCAGCCACCCCCATGCTGGTTTTGACACTAGCCACATGTAGAAGTAAGAAGTAAAAAAAATTTTCCCCCGGAATTCAAAGAACAGAAAAAAACCACCCCACCTGTTAATGTCAGAGATGGACTAAACAAAGCTGTGTTGTATCTTAATATATCTTAGTATTAGATCTTAATTAAATTCTAACGGATTCTGTTTCCTCCAGCTAGAAAGATGTCAGGAATCCTACACAGCTGGGAAGCTTAGCATAGGCTGGATCACAACCCAGGGTGCAGGATGTTCTCAGTTACTCTCTGAAATTCCATTCAGATCCCTAACTTTGCCCTGGTAATTTCCAGCAATTCTAGAACTCAATTCTTAATTAAGATGTCAAAATTTAGCACTTTTCCCAAAGGACTAGTGACTGTCCCCTGCTAATTTTAGAAATATTGATGTCCCTGGGGCATAGCTATGTGAAATTGTCTCTCGCTAGACAGTAAAAAAAATTAGTAACGAATAGCACACTAGTTAGGTAAGTGCGTCGTTCATCCATTTTCAACTGGCAGGCTGTAGACCATTTCTGACTGTTCACTGAAATTAAACTATAATCACACAGTTTGGGGAAGTGGACTTGGGATATGTGATTCCTAATCTGGTTTTGAAGGACCCCATGACAATAGGATAGATTTTTCTGTTACCATATTACACAGTTCCAGAGACCACATTACATATTATTAAACAGAAACAATAGTTTCTATTTCAGCGCACACTATATAACAAATAAGGATGGTTCTTCTGTTTTGTGTTTCACTATTTCTTCTTACACCTTTTCTCTTTCTTGCATCTGACATTTTCAAGAGGAAACAGATGTGCTGAAAGATCAGCAGCATCTTGTGTGCAATGAGGAAGGATGGTGTTTAAGGTGGAGGAGCTACTGGAATGTGGAAGGTGACAGGCAGGAATGGCGACAGACAAAGATGAGGATAGAGCTACACCAATCATACTCTAATCAGGCTAGAAACTGAGGGGAAAATAAGCAACTAAAACTTGTGTCATACCAAGCTTACTTCTCTGTCCCAGCAGTGACCTCAGGACTCTAAGCTGTGGTGGCTCATTTGGTTATTTCCTCCCTCCCAGGCAGCACTGCATGTGTGCTGGGAGTGGCTGAACTCAGTCTAGGTCCCCCTTGATAATCAGAGGTGAAAGCAGAATGGTCTGAAGGGAATTAGGAGCCACAGCTTTACCTTTTTTTTTTCTACTCTCTCATCAGACCAACCCTTTCCCCCCTTCTCTAAACAGGAATTTCTTCAGCACTGTGCCCAGCTGTCTACCCAGCAATTCTCCAGTGACAAATCTCAGGATGTATCCTTTGCTCCAATTTAAATCTCCAGCCCCCTTTAAGTGAAAGATTAGTGAACTGTCACTGAATCAGAAAGGCAGAATCGTGCTACAGGTGCTTTCCAACGGCCTGTTTTACTAAGGGTTTGAGAAGGCTCAAAGACTTACCAAAGGTTACCTAACAGTAACCTTGGCAATGCCAAGAATAGCACCCATGTGCCTCAAATGGACATGTAGGTCACTGGCCACATCACTTCTTTTTCATGGTGAAAAGCAGCTTAACTACCATGTCATAGCTCTGCTCTTACTATATCCTAGTTTTTAGCTGCTCTTGTCATTTGTGCTGCCTCTTCTCTTGATTCCCAACCAGGGAAATGTTTTAACTGAGTAACCCACATAAAGAGGGAATGAGGAGAAAGGTCTTTCAAAAATGCATGTTATCTGTGGCTTTATTCCAAAGGCAAAACATTTGCTTTCCGGAAACCTCATTATAGAACACTGATGAGAGAATGAGCCCTCTGACGGTGACAGAAAAAAGGAGGATGTCAATTTCTTTTTGTTTTATGGTTTTGCTATTCACTATAAAGATTATGATCTTTAAATTTGTTTGAATTAAACCAGTCCTAGAATTAATAAGTGGAATGATACATTCTATCCCTGAAAGGACTTTCACTATCCAGTATAGTTGTCAGACTCCTCTCTCTGAACCCAAGATCTTCCATTTCCTTCAATGATCTGTACAGTTGGAATACCTTAACATGTCAGAATTAAGCACCCTTTCTATCAGTGTGAGAGATATTCCCTACACACCCATACATGCAATGCTTCTTGATGCTAACTGTCAAAATGGAACAGCATTTTTAAGTACAGACACCCTAGATGGTCCTGTGAACCCAGGCAGAAAGATTTGCTGGTTTGGGTTTCTGAAACCAGCACTGCCACGTGCTGTGACAAAAAAAAAAAAAAAAGAGAAAAGTGAGTATTGCTCCCCTTACTGCTCCCCTTCAACAAAATCTCACCGGCATTTGCTGCAATAAAACCAATCACAATGGAATCATTTTACATGTGTGTGACTCAAATATAGTTCCCCAAGCCACTGTTCTAAATTAACAGCAGTTAAGCACCCATTGATAGAGACTTAAAATAAATCGCTACCCAGTGGACTCCTCAAGAGTCACCACACATTACTCAGAAGGTGCAGAGAATTCCATGGGAGCTGCGGCAGAGTTGTGTTCGGGTTATGAAGAAATACCCATTTTGTATGTAATGTTCTCTTTTACAACAGCCTCTCAATACCAGTAGATTGCAGTATCGAACACAGGCTTCCCTTCAACCTGACTCTTAAAAACTTTTGATGAATATATAGTTTAAGATTTTTCGCAATAAGTCACGGAAGCCTTAATTAAATGCAAACTGATTCCTTCAAATCTTTCCTGTGACAATGCAGGCATGAATGGAACACATTTGAGAGCTCACACAGCTCTAGTTTTCATGCAAAAGACTCAAGTCCCATGAGTGAGCCAATTACAAATTATAGTGTAGGTGAACTCGTTCTTTTCCATTCACTGGAGCTGATTCTGTGTCATTAACACTGATATCTTAGAAAGGAAGAAAAAGCTTTTCATATCTCATTAACATTACAGAGGAGAAATGAAATGAATTCTATGATAGATGAGAGCCACATATATGGAACTGGTTCAGTTGCCTACATTTTAACAAGTCTTTACAGAAAGCCAGAGCCACATCCACCACAAAAAGGCTCACTAATCCTCAGTGGTGTCTTGCACTGACCTCGTTGGCACAGACTTGCTATTGGCTGAGGTTCCACCACTTTTAGGCTTAAATCAGCTAGTGTGAAATTTTAGCTGAGTGTTAACTGTGCCAAAATCCATCTTTAGAGCTCTCAACCTTTCACCACCCAAATGCTAAGCAGTGGCACTGGAACAGCAGAATGTGGCTTGTGTTATGAATCTGTGAAGATGAAGGCTGAGGTCTGTATAAAAGGGCCATAATTTATAGGAAACATACTGTGAAGGAAGCGTTAGTGTCTCGTATCTATTTACAGTTGCACATGCAGTAAAAGAGTCACCTAATCTTGGCTGGATGATGTTCGGAGACAAAAAATCCCATTTTTTCTTAAAAAACTACATATCGCCAAACTTGGAAGCTGGCCATATCTGTCCTTGATACATTTAGTGTAGAAAGCTATATAGTGGTATCTAAATCCAACTGCCACAAATGCATTTATCTACTCTTACTCCTCTTTTGGCCTGGACTTACACAGGCACACGTGTAAATAAGCTTACATACATGCCTCGTGCGCCAGAGGCAGTAAAGCAAACACCATTCAACACTGATGATGCAGTGATACTCGGAGTTACTCTTTGCCGTATCCATTCCCTGTTGTTTTGTTTAGATTTGATTTCAATTGGGCTTTTAATGCAGAGCCTTGTGTAACAGGAGTGACCCAGAGGCTGTTCTAGACTATATTCAAATCCAAAGTCTGATGAGTTCTAGCAGACTGCAGTTGTGGTTCAGAGGAGCTACAGTGTCTTTTTCTCCACCAGACATGTCTCCTACATCAGCATGTTGTGACACAGGAGGCAAAAGACCAGAAAAACTACTTATTATCAAGGACAGGAATAAAAGCTACGTAGTTTTAAATTATAGATGTTTAACATTGGCATTTTCAGTGCAGCATTCTCTGTCTCTTAAAAAAGCTCTAAGAAGAAATTTTACAACTTTGCCTCATTAAAAACCAGTTTATCATAGAGTGCTTCAGTAAAAAATACGTTTTGTGCATGGTTCCATTAAGAGTTCATATCATAAATACATCTTGCTTATAACACTTGTTAGGGTATACTTACTGAAGACTGAGTTACTTAACGCTAGCAGAGTTTAGGATATCTACAACAAAGCCTTCGTAATTAATTAATTAAAATGATACAATTTAATTATCTTTCTCCTCTTTTGTTCTAAGCTATTCTATTTTATTTCTGAAAATGTTAAAAACTGCAAGCCCCAAAAAACCTGTAATACCACCATACATTGGGACTGTTTCAGTCAGTAACGGGGTTGTTAATTTTGGTTTGTGGGCATTGCTGATAGTCTTTCTGAAAATACAACTCTATTATGACTTCTGACTTGTACTACCAGAAAATTTCTCCCACTCAAAGCAGTCACACAAACTGTTGATTTGGCAAAACTCAGAGGGGGACACTCTCTAGAGCAGGATGGGGGCAGGAAGAAAATGTGTGACTTGGAGGAGAGAGGGCCAGAGCATCTTAAAAATGAAAGAAACCCCGCCACTATTAGTAGTGAACATGAGTATTTATAAATCAGTGGGAAAAGAAAGAGACAAGTCTGCAAGGATGCACCCACAGAATTCCTCCTGCTTTGGGCCACAGGAGTATTTGATCCGACACACAGGTCACCCAAGAATTAACAGATTCAGAATGAGATAATAATAAAATTCACCCTGTTTGCTGTGGGAAAAAAAGCAAGGTGAAAGTGAAGATAATCTCACAGTGGGTTACAGAATGATTTCCAGAATCACTACACTTACAGTTAGGAAGAATTGCTCTCTGATTCTGTGATCTTTAGTTTTTTGGAGCTGATTCAGAAAGGTGCTGAAGGACCTGAGTTTCTCTTGTATCTGGTCCAAAAGTGAATGCTAGGCACTTAGATACCTTTGTGGGTCTGACCTGTAGTCCACAGTCCTAAACAAGAGTGATCACTGCAGCAGAAGCAACTATAAACTGATGACATGAGTAAAACTGCTCACTGTTTCTGTAAATTGAGGTGGTGGCAAGGCCCGGAGGATGCCAACAGGCTCTAACGGCGCTGACCATCCTCAGCTGGGACCTCCTCCCACATCCTGCACCCCTGGTTCCTCAGCTGGGACATCCACCCACATCCTGCACCCCCGGTTCCTCAACCGGGACCTCCTCCCACATCTTCTGCCCCTGGGCCCAGGAGCTCCACTGAAGCTTAGCTTGCCTCCTCACCCCCAGGCCTTGGCCATGGCCTCTGGGTAGCCCTTAGCCCCATGCTATAGACAGCCCCATTTCTGCTCGTGTTTCTTGCCATTGTGCCTTGCTGACAGGGCGTCACAGGCAGCCCCAGTGTGCGTTGCTACCAGGGCCACGAACCACCCTGGCTTGTCTTTCCCTATGGAGCAGCTGCATTTTCGGTGTGCTTTGACCAGTATGTATGCTTATGTATGTTAGATAAAACACAAGTGATGCCAGAAGGTGGATTTCTAAGTTTTTGCACATGCTTCCAACTCTCTGTTATGCAGGATATTGTAGGGATGGGAATGAGAACTGAGATATCCTGAATTACAGAAAATTATATGATAGAATGTACAAGTGGGTGTGCAGAAACTACATGAATAGAGTCAGCTCAAGTATACTGGTGCTTACTAGCTCCATCTTAATAACTGTCTTTGCAAAGCTACTGGAGCATCTTGGTGCTTGTGGTAGGAATGACGTTCAGAGTGGCTAATGTTCTGATAGCTGATAGTTTACCAAATGTATATGCATGCATATTTACATCTATATCAATTATAAACACGTACAGCTATTGACTGTACATATTTGCATAGAAATTTTGCCAGTATTATGTAAAACATGAACAATGCATATCTTACAAGTTCTTTGAAGATGAAGGTAGTTTGTAAATTTGCATTATTGTACTGTTACACTACAGTAATATTTTTCTTGTTTTGCCATTGTTCTGTATCTCTGCAATAATCATACTTAAGGTGAGAGTAATCCAGTTGACTTTGTGATATGTCTCAGGTATTGTCTGTTATTATCAAGAATTTGGGAATAGGTGTCCCAATATCCAAAGGTGAAGATTCTGGAGTGCCATTATAAATATATACATATAACCATTGCTAACGGTCGAGTACAGCAGCTCTCCAGGCTCTTTAGTTTCATATATCCCCATTGAGCAGCTGATGCTTGAGAAAAGGCAGTGGCTCTATTTCTTTCTGACTTGTGTAGATGTCAGAGTTCAGCTGAATCCAGCAGAAACAGAACTAAGAAATTCTATATAAATCCTCACTGAGCTGTTTGTTCCAAGTAGAAGACATGCTTTTTTTTTTTTTTTTTTTTTTTTTTTTTTTTTTTTTTTATGGTTTATGCTACAGGAATGATTTATCAAGATAAACATATCTTACAGATCTGGAAAAAAAAAAAAAAAAACAAACAAAAAAAAAAACCAAAACATTCTCTGCAAAGCAGAGTAAAACAGTTGTTTTTCAGAACTTCATCCTTTTATAATGGTTCTTTTTTGCAGGACTCAGCTCTGCTAAGCTCTGTGCTACAATATCTCAGCTTGTTCTATTTGACGGCTGTTCCCCTGTCATCACTCATTTTCAGTGGGCAAGGGGGAGCAATTGCTGGGCATCAAATCATCATCAAGTAAACCAGCCTTGACACTAGTTAAAAAGGGAGATGGATGGTCAGTTGGCTTCTACAGAAAATATTCTCCTAAGTATCCTAGCAAGGTCCCTTGATACCAGGCTAGTGCTTTTCTTTCTTCCTTTTTTTTTTTTTTTTTTTTTTTTATGGGAGCGGAGCAATCACCCATATTTCTTCTGGGTCATCATTTGATGGCAGGTTTTCTCAGGGGAGGAGCACAGAGGTTAGGTGAGTAGGCTCCGCATTCAACAATTAAACAGCAGAAATACAAGTTGTGAAGGAAACAGCTTCCTTGGGCTTGCTTCCCTTGGCTGTCATGGGCAATACAAACCTTCCCACACTTGCGTAAATTCAGGAATGCCAAATACATTGCAGCATCCCGGCCATCGCTCATCTGGCTGTTGCCTCCCCTTCCCATAACCGGCTTTAAACTTCTCTTTCAATTTAGAATAAAGAAGTTCACAAATAGCCTGGAAATTAAAATTAAGTACAGAGACCATTTCTAGCTAAATAGTATTAAAGTTCTGGGCCATTGTGGTTCTTTACGTGCTTTAGGAGCACTGGGTTCTGCTCCTCAGAGTAATCTGAGAGTAAGGGAATCATCAAGTTACGGACTTGCTACTTCTTAAGTGATTTTAGTGCTTACATGGAAAGTAACTCTGTGTCACCTGTCCCCTCCATTCGTTGTAGACCCTTTGGAATGCTGCAGGTTTTGTGGAAGGCAAAGGTGGCTATACCTGGAAGTGACTTGTATGATTAAGGCCTAAATTACCTGTAAAAACCCCCAAACAACTATATCACTGAGCTTGGAAGAATAAACCACTTTTTGCTCAAAGTCTCCACACGTTAAAAAAAATGCTTTTAGGGAAGAAGTTGCCAGAGCTTCTTACATCTTAGAAATATGTTCAGGATGCTACAGAAATAGCTAAATGACCTTTTACTGCTCAGATGACCAGCTATACTGGAGACAAGTTTGTACAGTTGGACCATAAAGGAGATGGTATTTGTCCCTTAGACTGTTGCATAAAATTATAGGGAAAATAACTCCACAGTTTTCTTATTTGTAGAATGAATAAATAAATCATAAATAACAGTAACTTTTATTAAAGTTTTGAAATGATACAACTGTCAGAGAAGTAGCCAGAGGTATGACTCAGTTCTATGCCTTGTGGGTAGTAGGTTTCTATTGCACATTGTACTACACTAGGACCACCTTTGGAGACTTACTGTGCTTGTGCAGAGATCGTGTCTCTAACACCAGCTGAGCAGACAGCACAAATGTCTTCCTAAAGCATAAACCTTTTGTTAAAATTAAAATATACAGATGAACACTTTGGAGTAAAGGACTACAACTTTGAAGGCACATTTGCTCCTTTCATTACCATTGTGTCAGAAAGCCTGACAAAAAAAAAAAAAACAAAACCACAAAACAAAACACCACCACCAACAAAAAAAACAAAAAAGGAAAAAAAAAAAGGAAGAAAAAAGAACCTCAAAGCAGAAATGAACCTCATTTTTTTTGTAGAGACTGAAATATTTAAAATGTTAAACCAGCAATAGTTTTTAGTATGCTCTTACCGTACTCATTTAAAAGAAAAAAACAAAACAAAACAAAACAAAAAAACCCATGTAGGGGTCAATCCTGCAAAATCCTGACATCTCTGGGAGTTTTTGCAAGATAAAGCAAGCTCCTAGTGCTCTGCAAAGGGGAAGAGCTCAGCACTCTCATGCCTGTACCTCCCGAACACAGCACGGTACATACAGCTTCTCTATATGACACACACATGGGGAGCTGAGCCCAGCCAGTGACAGCTTGATTGAGGAAGAGGAATAATGTAGTTGAGTGCCTTCTGATTTTAATTCACACGATGCTCTTTATTACCCTTAGGGACAAGAGGTACTATTTTAAATTCCTTTTAGCATTATTTATTTAAAACATATTTTACTGGCATATGACCTACGTTTAAACAAGTCATATAATGTAGTGTCCCAGGAGAGTCCTGGGGTTATGTATTCATGGAAGATAAAAATAGAGAAAAGTGTTAATAATTAAGCAGCATTTAGGCTTGCAAATATTTCTTAGCATGTAAAAACCAATTCTTTTAAGTCCTATTAAGGAATTAAGGTATCATATGTAAGTAACATATAAACAATTAGTTTATAATTAAGCCATTATATTATTGGCTTGAACTGTATCTCTGGTCATTGTTTTATGGGATGGGATTTTCCAAAGATGCCAACTTACAGTCTGTGTATTCATTCAAAATGTGGATGCCTATATAGTAAAAATAAAGACATTAGTTTTTAACAAACAAATGCTTTTCTATTGATACTAGAGTCAGAGTGAACAGAAATAGACTGAGCTTCTTTTTTTCTTGATTCGTGTCTGTGATAATTGTGGTTACCTATGCTATCAGAGATCTTGCTCTTTTCATTCACTATAGATGCAGTAATATGGACAAAGGTTATTCTTAATTGATTTTTTTTGAGGGGGGGAGGAGGGAGGGAAGTAAAATACAAACCCAAATTCAGATATTCTAAGATCTTGTGAAGTCTGTATACTGATCTATGATCTGTATTGAAAAAAGATACACTATCACAGGGTAGAATTGGTCCTGGTTAAAATTAAAACCAGTATTTATATTTGCCATTTTTTACAATTTATAACTGAGCTCTAAGTTATTACTGAAAAAAAAAAAAAAAAAAAAGCTTTTTGTGAATTCTGAAAAATTTCTGACAAGGCTGCAAGTCTTCAGAGGTATGAGCCATCAAATAGCATTGCAAAGCCCAGAGGAATGGACAACTGTGAGAGTAATGGACAACTGCATTAGCTCATCGGTTCTGGATACCCGCAGGTGACCTGGTGGGGCATTCTAATGCTCTCTGTATCGAGGCCTGCTTGCTTGAGCTACTTGAGGGTGTTTCAAACTCAGCAGTTTATGTAAGCTTAAAAAGTCTGTGTAATTGCTCCTTTTTGGGTGTGTTTCCACGTCGCACATTTTCAGGCAGTCTGGGTGGTTTGAAGGCTTGGCCAGTCTTGACTGCAGCTGCCTGTCTGCTGCTGCACTCCCAATTCCACTCCTCGAACGCGGGCACACTCTCGGCGGTGCCACTTTGTGCAGCCATACTCTAAACCTGTCCTTTGGAATTGACTGATTTTTTAAAAAGCCTTCCAAAAATGTTTCTTGACAAGATCATTGTGTAGGGCTGAATTAGATCACGGCCATGCAAACAGATGGATCCTTACGGCTTGGGGCTGGATAGCCATGAGTGGAGAGCAAAACTGACCAACAGAAAGACCGGCGATAGAGGGAATTAGCTCTTCAGATGAAGATCAGATCATGTCCCTGGTGGAAGATAACTCAACCAAAAAATCATCAAAACATCCTTCATCGCTGGGTCTGGACTGATCACGAGCCCTTCATTTTAGTCCCACTGACCAGAAGACCTGTATGTGCCCACGGTAGCAAAGCCGGGTAGTTCCTTATGAGAAGAGTCATGTTTTGTTCTGTGTTAATACAGACCTAATGCCAACAGACCCTGTGCACTGACTGATGGGTGCTACAAGAAGAGACATATACATTACAGTAGCGTGATGTTGGAATTCGTGTGGCCTTCAGACGTTTCAGTCCAAGTCAGGACTCAAGAGTAGTTAATAATTGATACATATGAGAAAAGCAATAAAGTTCAAGAGATTTTTATGAAATACTTCTTTCAGGTTTCAGTAGCATAAAAGCTAAATGCAAATTTGACAATTGTTAAATATTGGCCAACCTAATCAAGGCTACTTAATTTAAATATTTTAAAATATTGTTGCAAGAGAAATAAGCTTTATTTGTCAGCCATTTATCTCATACTTTGGGAAGCTGAAAAAACATGCAAACAAATAATCGGCTTTACTGAATTGATGGGAATAAGGATGCAATACTTCTAAAAACTTTATTCCCATTAAATTTTTTTCAGTAAGGCTCCTGATATGTCTTCCTTTCTGTACCAGTGCTTTTCATTTTAATTGCATAAAAACAGATTAAAAAAAGAAGCTGAAAGCAGGCAAGAAGAGGTATTTTCATAGAGCAGTATTAAATAATTGATAAGAGGAGAAATGAATACCACAGGTGGCATATAGAAATTCTCTATAGTTTTATAGAAAAATGCCTGAAATGGGAAACAAGAGGCAGGAGACACTAAATGATGAAAAACTGACGTCTTACTTAAACACTGAGTTGTATGTACTTCGGGGATTTGTGTTCTCTTGTTTGGCCTTTATCCTTCTTTCTGACTAGTAGCTTTAACAAGATTTTGTCATATTGTCATCTAAAAAAAATCTGTCTTAGTATTCTCTTTGGGCCTGATTCTCTTCTTACGTACCTCAGTGTACAACAGAAGTCAAGAAAACCAGTAGAGTTAAAATGACTTGGAGATCACAGTAAGATCTTTTCTGTAAAGTTTAGTATTTTGGTGCACATATTCCAAATTGAGCATTTACAGGCACGTGTAGCAATTTATACACACTGAGTTAAATTATTTTATCTATCTCAGTTGTTTTTTCTGCATTCAAACCCTTCAGATATCTTAGTGGCTTCAGATTTATAATGAAGTTTAATATCATGAACTGCGTGCTTTCGATGTGTTTTGTCTGCTGTATTTTTGTATTGATACCAAGTAAAGACCGATTTCCTCAGTGAGCACTTAACTTACAAACATTTTTTAACATGGGACACCTATTACTGAATTGTTAATATAACTTGTCAAATCTTTGTCTATAGGCACCGAAGACAGTGGGGTTATATTAATATTATGGGACAGAGGAACACTTTGTCATCCCTGGGTCTATGCTCTGTCCATGTTCTGACCCTGTATTCCAATAAACCTCAACTCTGATTTTGGTTTCCATGAGAAAGAAGATGCGGGACGTGTAATCCAATGATATTTTACATTGTAATGAGATCAAGTGCAAAATTTTTCTTATCTCTGCTGTGATGGTAAAGTAGATTAGAGAGAAGTGAGGGTACCTCAATTCTGCAGACGCAGTGGGATTGTAGTTTTAAGTGTCAAGGAGAGCAAGATGACAGAATTGATACTTTCCACTCCTAGTAAATTGCGGTGGATGGTGGAGTTAGGAAGATTCATTTCCACATCTAAAGGCCTGGTCACCAAGGCCATCTCTGCATGAAAGGGAGTAGCCATGCACCAGAATGCTTAAACAGATTACTGACTCAGTTGCTTGGATATGCAGAGAGGAGTTGCTGTAGTGGCTATACTGTCCCTGGTACCTGTACTTATGCTTAAAAATACTTTATGTGGATCTGAGTTGTAGTTGTATTTGTACTGGAACAAGAGACGTACCCTGGGAGGCACAGCTCCTTTCCAGAACTCATCCTGGGATGTCGAAGCTCTGTGTCTTCAATCTGAGTTTGAAGATTCAGGCTTGCCCTAAAGGATTATAGCATTTACAAAATTGTCATTTTCCTTCAACAGAAGCTGAAGAGTATGTTTACATTAGCATGGAATTCTAAGCCAATGCAGCTGAGTTCACTGATAGGTTTGACTGACAGTTGGCGACTTGTGCTTAGTATTCAATTTTGAAACATCTTACATCCTTCATTTAATAAAAGCATTTGAATTTCAGATTATATGAAATACCTCATTCAGGCTACAAGGTAATACATCTTGCCTAATGTTTTCTTTACAATTTCCTTATTTGGCTATTAATTTTACAAATATTTTGCTTCTATGCCTTTCCCTTCTTTAACAAGAAGAAGAGAAAAATGAAAGGAGGGAATAAAGTTCATAAGGAAACTTTAACTCTGGCTGCCATTTTACACATCCTAGACAGCAAGAGCTTACATCCCAGTTTAGCAGGTTAAACCACCCTGTCAGCCTAGCCTAACCAAAGCAATGGATTTAGACAGGCAAAATCTGTCACTGGGAGTAAAAACTGAAATTTGTATGAATCAGCAGTCGATTGAAAAATGTAGACAATGCTGGTGTGTACTGCTGCAGTAGTTCTGTTTAAGTCCATCCGTGAGAGCTCTGAATGACTGCTGCCCTGGTTACTAAAGCAGATCTCCCAGAGATTTGTTGTCCAAGTACAGAAGAGTCCACCACGGGGGAAGGCTGGCCTCTTGTCAAAACTCTGCAAGGTTCCAGAGTTTGAAGTAGTTCTTCTTTTATTGCATGGGGAAACCTCGTCAGATCAAAGCTGCTGGATCGGTGGGGTGAAACTGTTCATGGCCTACTCGCAAGGTTAGCTGTTCTCTCCCCCTGCGAAAAGCAGGACTTGTTGCTTTTCATTCATATTTGTCAGGATGGCTGTTCCCAGGGGTGAAAGCCCTGTGATTTGTTCCCGCTAGCTGTTCTTGTCATTAACCGCTTCTATTAGCTTTTCATATCGGCCGTTTTCGATAGCAGTTCTCTGTTAGCTGTTCCCATTAACTTGTTCCCCACTAATCGCTTCCATTAGTTGTGCCTTCTGACCCACTCCGTCAGCCAGGCTGCTGCCCTGCCCTGCAGAAGCCTGAGCTGCTTACCAATGCTTTTAGAAGAGTTTCAAAGGTATACAGGGTCTCTGCAGCAAAAGAAAAGAGAGCAGGCTTTTGAACCTCCCCTCTGTCTTCATCACCTTCGTAAAAGAAAGAATTTTCAGCATCCTCTTTGATCACAATTTCTATGCAAATACAGTGGTTGGTTAGAGTAAACCTTAGTGTCTAGGTATGTCAGGCTTAGCTGTGTTGTCAACATTTCTCCCATCATGACTATAAACTTTTTATTTTGTCCAACTTAAAAACTTAATAGAAATGTTCCAAAATACTACAAAAACGTGCACTGACATGTACTGGTTGAGACTTATGATACAGAGGGAGATTAAGTTTGGTGGGTTGGGTGATCTAATCAATACCCCTTGTTCTTTAATAATATAATACACATGGGTCTCCAAAGTCAAATGGAAAATTTGACTAGAAGAACAAAGTCACGTTTCTACATTCATTCATGCACTGAGTGAATGCAACCACGATTTTACCATCAGACTTTTTCAGGATTCCAAAAATTGATTCATGAAGATTAAAAAATCCTCCAATTAGAAAAAAACTCACAATCACTGATGTACACATGTTGAAATAGCTTACATCTAGGATACCCAAAAGTCCATCTAAAGCTCTGGAACGAGTATTTATCTGTCAGGATGGTTTCCAGAGAAAATGAGAGACTCTTTGCTTAAGGTAAGTCGCTTTGTGGGGGAGATGAAGCTTTCTTAGGGACCAGTTCAAGTACAAAAAAAAATTATTTGGAACTAAGCAGCCATCATAAACCTTGCCATGCTATAACTAGCATTCAGGATATTGTGTCAAACTTAACTTCTCTACTACAGAATTATCTGCTGTATATATAGAAATTGTATGTGTTAACACAATGGATACTTTTATATAGGTCCCCGAAATTATGCCAACAGTTTCTATAGATGGAAACCAAAATAAAGCCTTACAATACTACAACTTCCAAACTCCCTAAATCTCATACCTCTACATATTCATTCTAGGACTTGGGAAGTCCCATTTATCCATGTGCAAGGGTGAAGAAA